>NC_061521.1:26492500-26527500 GCF_022379125.1 Scophthalmus maximus | reverse complement strand
TGCTCTCGATCTTGTCGTCTGTTACTCTGGTCACTTCTGAAGCTGTATGTGATACTGTACAGGATCTGTTCCAGGGAGACGATTACTCAGCGTTTAATTGAATCTCATGAACAGAAACTGTCTGTAATGAGATTTGAATCGGGGGATATAAGGAATATGTTTCCACCGACTGGAATCCTTCATTATCCTGATGACCAGCCCCTTGGCTGTGAGGCCCCTGAGGGCCCGGGCCCGGCTTCTATTGGTCCAGACCGTGGAGCGGATTATCGTCGGCCCGCTCTTAACAAGGTGTTCGGCTGCTGGCCGAGCGTCGGAGACTGAGGAGGATCCGTAGAAACCACAGAGAGGAAAAGTTCCACAGACCAACGCTCACGCTGTGTTCTCTTCCTTCCAGGTTTCCTTCCACCTGGAGTTTCAGTTCAGCCGCTCCGTCTTCCTGGATCACGTGCGGGTCGTCATGACAACCACCAGGTGAGACGGCTGAAGCGCGTAAAACTCAATTTGACTTTGACACGGAGCTGAAAATCATCTCGTTGAATCAACACCAGACAGTTGAAGAACCAACAGGTTCTTCATCATCTCGTTGAAAATCATCTCGTTGAATCAACACCAGACAGTTGAAGAACCAACAGGTTCTTCATCATCTCGTTGAAAATCATCTCGTTGAATCAACACCAGACAGTTGAAGAACCAACAGGTTCTTCATCATCTCGTTGAAAATCATCTCGTTGAATCAACACCAGACAGTTGAAGAACCAACAGGTTCTTCATCATCTCGTTGAAAATCATCTCGTTGAATCAACACCAGACAGTTGAAGAACCAACAGGTTCTTCATCATCTCGTTGAAAATCATCTCGTTGAATCAACACCAGACAGTTGAAGAACCTGTTGTTTGTGTTCACGATGCTGAGGAAGCGTTTGTGTTGGAAACAGCAGTGGGCCAAGAATTGAACCCTGAGGAACACCACGAATAAAGTGAACCGATTCTCTGTGACCACAGAGGAGCACTCAGTAGATTAGATCAGTTCCCTTAAGACCGACGCTGGTTTGTAGATGGTGCAGGAGAATAAAGTGATCGATGATCCATCAGTCACATGATGTGACGTGCTGAGAAGATTACATTCAGGATCAAGGGATCCATCGCACCAATGAGGCTCCAGGACTGAGCTGCTGCTCGTGGTCAGAAGGACCGAGGGACTCAACACTGAGCTTCTCACCAGTGTGTGTGTGTGTGTGTGTGTGTGTGTGTGTGTGTGTTAACCAGTGAGGGTGACGAGGGATTTCCAGACGACAACATCAACGACGTCTTGCTGCCTCTGAAGTATCAAACCGACCTCCTCTTCACCAGGTGAGTCAGGAAATGAAGTTGTGTCATTAGTGTCTGTTGATCACAACAATCAGACTGTTCCACGTCTTACGACACTGACGCACAGTCGACGGACTTGACTCTCCGGTTCTTCCTGGCAGAGACCCCAACCCTCCTCGTTTTGAAATCACATCCTCCTCCTCCTCCTCTTCCTCCTGGGACCCGCCGCGCGGCAGCTCACCGGCCTTCAACCTCACTTACTACGTGAGTTACACCATTCTGGCAAAAGGTCACAGATCCGTGACCGAGGTGTCGGCCGACGACCAGGAGCTCACTGTGTTTCACGACTCTGCCTCTCAGATCCAGAACCTGGGAATCTTCTCGGTGCAGGACGTCCTGTTCCGAGCCGACATCTGGGCCGTGACCGGGCAGGGCAACCGGCTGGTGGACATCAGCGACTACAGCATCGAACAGGTGACACCGTCCACCTTTCAATGAAGGCTCATCGCGTCTGTTCCAACGCTGTATCACCTGCCTGTTGTTCTCTCCTGGATCACGTCAGTTTTTCCAGCACGTGATTAATGTTGTTGATGTTGTGAAACATCTTTCGGTGCCTTAACTTCACCAAACTGCGACTAAAAACTGAATAATAACCTGATAATAAGTCATGAAGTATAAAAACGTGTCAATATCAACTTTTGAGTTGTATTTATATACAGAAAATTATATATATATATATATATATATATATGTTTTTGTGCATGTATTTATATAAAGAAAACGTGAAACCTTATCGCCTCATTGTCCTCGGCAGGTTCCAGGGTGTCACTGCACGCTGCCGCAACTCCCGACGACCAATCAGATCACAGCTGAGGACCTGACACCGCTGTCTCAGCTGGTAAGACGCGTAGGAGTTGTGTCCAGGAAACGTCCAGAGACCAGTTGGTGTTTTATTTTCATCTGTGTGTGTGTGTGTGTGTGTGTGTGTGTGTGTGTGTAGAACCACAGTAACAGTGTGAGCATGGCGGTCCAGTGTCGACTCGACCTGCCGACCTCCAGAGAGGTGAAGGTGACGCTCAGAGGACGACTGCAGCTTCCTGCTCTGCTCGCGGTGAGTCAACGTCTGCAGGACAAGAAACACACACACACACACACACACACACACACACACACACACACACACACTCATAGTCTCTGGGGAGACCTGTACCGTGTTTATTGCCATGACAACCGCCGACCCACCTGTTGCAGGTGAGCTTCAGGTCTCTGGAGTTACTGACCTCCGCCTCCATCCAGCTGCAGGCGTCCAGCCCCATGTTCCTGCAGGAGGACAGACCGGTGCGACAGGTAAACCAGCACCTCGCGTCACACAGCAGGAGATCACATGGCGCTCTGCTGCCACCTGCTGTCAGGAAACATTATCACAGGCAGTGACGCCCTGTGCAGGGGGGGGACAAAAAATGGAACTGGTCCTGTTCACTTTTTATCACGTTATTATTTTCTACATGTCATGTAGTTGCTATTTCTTCTTCATCAGATCATTTATCAGAATGAATTAAATGAATGTATTGATTTGTTAACGTTGTTGGTGTTGTGCCTGTAGATAATCCTGGAGCTGCGGAGGGACGACGACTCCCCCGTCCCCGTCTGGATCATACTGGGAAGTTCACTGGGAGGCCTGCTGCTGCTGGCCTTACTGGTGCTGGCCCTGTGGAAGGTACACACACACACACACACACACACACACACACACACACACACACAGGTACTCTCTGTGTAATCTCCTGTTATTGGTCGAGGGCCTGCTGACGTTGCGTCTCCGTGTGACTTCCTCTCAGCTCGGCTTCTTTGACAGACGGCGGCGACAGGAAGAGGAGGAGCCGCCCGTGACCAATGGGAAAGCAACAGAGGAGCTTTGATGTGCGAGTGACGTGAACCCGACACGTGGATGAAATAATCTGAAATGTCTTGATTTTTGACTACGAGTCGACGAGGACTCACCTGAACGCATCACGAGCCTCCACCTGTCACTCAGGGACCCTGATGCCCCGCCCCCCCCACAGCTCGTCACGCAGCCAGTTGCAGCCGTCGATGACTGATCAGCCAACCACCAGCAGCACCTGCCAACATGTGACCCGATCGGCCAAGTCGAGGTTATTTCAACAGTGTGATCATCTGTCTCTGTAAATTCTCTGTAAATGACGTACGGAGGCTCTGAAGGACAAAACACAGACGCAGAAACACTGAGGAAGTTTCCCTAACGTTTGTGCATTTGTGTTCGTGTGTTTTGTCCTTCAGAGCCTCCGTAGTTCACATTCAGACGTTTCTTAGAGACTTGATGATACAACAGATACTCTGATACAACAGATACTCTGATATATAAGAGATACTCTGATATAAGACATACAACAGATACAACAGATACTCTGATACAACAGATACAACAGATACAACAGATACTCTGATATATAAGAGATACTCTGATATAAGAGATACTCTGATATAAGAGATACAACAGATACAACAGATACTCTGTTATATAAGAGATACTCTGATATAAGAGATACTCTGATATAAGAGATACTCCGATACCACAGATACTCTGATATAAGAGATACAACAGATACCACAGATACTCCGATACGACAGATACTCTGATACGACAGATACTCTGATATAATACTCTGATACCACAGATACTCTGATACGACAGATACTCTGATAGGATCTGTAATCCATCACCAGCGTCTCCAGCCGTGTTCATTTGAATGTATAACTCACAAACTCCTTTTTTTCTCTCATACTAATGTCAAATGTAAAAGCATCTTATTGAAAACTTCTTGTATATTATTTTCAAATTTATATCCGATGCACTTTTGTTGTATAAAGTCGACTTGAACTCTTTGTAAATAAACCTGAGCAGATTAATAAGGATTGTGGCATTAGTGATATGATCGATTTGTTTTTCTTGTCTCACGTTCATGTAGAAATAAAACTAATGAATGTGAAAGGTCGTTTGTTCTGTCGTGCTTCAGTTGAGCGTGGTACACACAAATTCAATTTACAAACTGTTTTAATTCATCACCTTCAGACGTAGGTCTGATGAACTGTGGCCAGTTTACTGCAGAGGTCAGAGGTCAGAGGTCAGAGGGCCCACGATGGTTTTGTTGTTTAAAACGTGGTCAAATAAAATTGGATCCATTTTACACATTTAGAAATGAGACTTTAGTTTCTTCCTCAGCTGATCCTGATGGATCGTTGAGCTTCCTGTACATCTGTACAGTCGATACAATAATCCATAATCCATGAGCAAGACTTACAAACCCAACAGATTACTACTGGAACAAACCCGGAGACCTTCGCTCTGTCGTCCAGCACGTTACGTCCAGACAGAGAAACAGATTCCAGCTGAAGTCCCAACAAACTCCTCCGGCTGAGAAAAGAGAAGAAGAAGAAGATTTATCTGTTCGACGGTCGACTTCACGTCCAGTGGTCGTTTTTAAACGGACTTCGTTAGGTGGCAGGTTCACCAGGTTCTGATCCGTCCGACTCAAACACGAGCAGTCCGGTCCCCTCGAAGCTAAAGGAAGAATCCTCCTCATCTTAACATACACCTGTCAATGTTTTCATTATTTCGTTGACCTGGTTTGACCTGATAGTTTGTACTTCAACAAACGTTGCTAACTTCCTCCAGATCTGTGAGGAGTCGTCTTTGGACCAGAACCAGAACTCCTTCAGGTGTTGACTTCATACAGAAGGTAAACGAGTTCTTTGTGACTGGTGGAGTCGCCCTCTGCTGGTCGTTCCAGAGAAAACAGGCTTCAGACTATTCCACATTAACCTGACTTTCACGTCCATTCTTTAACAGTCTATAGATCATGGCCGAAAAGCAAATGCACCTGCGACTGTACATGAACTACGTAGTCACAGGGTCCGGTGAGTGAAGTCAGTGTGTGAAGTCTGTATTCTGTGTCCTGACCAGCAGAGGGCGACTATGAGAACATGACTCGACTTCTCACTTGATTTATAACGTCAGTAAACATTTTATCCATTTACAGTCAAAAAGTCGATAAAGCAGCGGATGTGTTGGAGGCGTGGCTATCCTGTGATTGACAGCTGGTAGCGTCCAATAGGAGACGACACAGGCGATTGACGACACGGACTCGGAGCTTCGGGTTGTTGGAACAAGCTTTTTTTTTTTCCTCTGCATTTTTACAGATCAAACAATTGACTGAGAAAAATAATCATCAACAGATTCATTGATCGTAACAAGAGTCATGCTTCATGCCTCAAAGACTTTTAAATCATGATGAAGCACCACAGGACCGGAGCGTTGAGGATCTGGATCCAACCACAACCACAACCGGATCTGGATCCTGAACCTGGATCCTAAAGGGTCCGATTTAAAAAGACATGATGAGAAAGCTGAAGCAGTGGCAGAACTGAGGGAACATGTGAACCATGTGACATCATCGTCCTCAATCTCACCGTTTATTTAAAAAAATTTAAAATAATAATAATAACATCATCCTGTTAGACATGATTCAAAATAAAAGCTTGTATTTGACGATCTACAGGCACCGTGTTCTGGAAAAATATGGTTCTCATATTTTTTTCATGACTGGAAACTGGACACTATACGGCCAAAAGTATGTGGACACGTGAAAATAGACTGTAAATAAAAGACGGACGACAAGTGAAGCCAAATCCTCTTTTTCGCATTATTCAAAAGATAATTCCACTTAATTTTTTCTACAACAGCATGAAAGGTGGAGACGCGGCGTCCATCTTTATTTACAGTCCACAGTGAATCCCGTCGTCCTGTGGAAACCACATAGCTTTTTTCTTAGTATAAAAAAAATGAATCGTCTAAAATGTCTGAGAATTTTTCTAAAATCATAATTCATAAACTCGAAGCAGGACGGGGACGACCTCGACCCGTCTGCGACATGATCTTAAAAAACTGAAAACATGTCACATGATTTGTGAAAAACAAGATAATCTGCACTCATGTCGTTTTAAAAGAGACATGATCATGAGACTTAAAATATTACACACACGGAATATAAAAATTCCCATTCAATAAAACCAAGAGGCTGAAAGTTTGTTTTCAGGGGGAGTCCACATACTTTGGGGCACATTAGATTTGGTTAAATTGAAACAAAATATTTTCTTCACCAACACACCCGTTAAAATAACCTGCGTTTAAAATACGACCAACTACAAATCTGGTTAGTAGAAACTCCGGCCTTCATATTAAAATAAATCATGTGACAGATGATCTGTGGGGGGCGGGCTCCTTCGTTTGTCCAATCACGTGTCACAGAGTCTCGCTGACGTGGCGTCTCCATGGAGATAAGGCAAAACCAGCAGCAGCGCCGGCACCATTGTTCCGCAGCGGCGACAAGCACGTCAGGAGCAGAACCACTGGCTGAACGCGACCGTGGCGACCCGCTATTCTTTTAATTTATAAAACAATCTTTGGGCGCCGTCCCGTCGTCCTCAGCACCGTTTGGATTCATTAGAAAAACACATTGCGTCTCTGAAGCGTCCGTCCCGCTCAGTGGAACTCCACAAACTCCTCCAGCGTCTTGGGGATCTGGTTGCGGTACGTGATCTGGTGCTGGCGGACCGCGCGCGCCGCCAGGCACTTGAGGCTCATCTTCATCTGAGTCTTCAGCAGGATCTCCGACACTCCCGTGGTGCTCTTGTCCAGCGGCGTCTTCTTCTGCTTGTTGGTGCGGTCCGTGTGGGCGCCGGCCTCAACCAGGCTGATGATGATGGCGTGCAGCGTGAGGAAGTCGCTGATGGGACGGTTGTACTGGACGATGACGTGCAGCGGCGTGTTGCCCTCGTGGTCGATGGCGTTGACCGGCGCGCCGCAGTCCAGCAGCAGCTTGGTGACCTGCGCGTTGGGGAAACTGCACACGTCGTTGGTGTGGAAGTCGTCGACCGGCGTGGTGGAGCTGATGGCGAGGTGCAGCAGCGAGGAGCCCTCGCGTGAGCGCGGGTCCAGCTGGATCAGGTCGTAGATGTGCTTGTTGATGCGAGCGCGCTCGCCGTCGTCGCTGCAGCTGGTCTTGGTGGAGATGCAGGCGAGGTACAGGAAGGTGAAGACGTTGGACTCGTAGTTGTCCAGCGCCTGTGGCAGCTCCGCCTCTGCGGCCGCCTCCACCCGGGTCATGCTGCGCTGGATCTCCAGCACGCTGCAGCACAGCACCTGCTCCACGGCGGCAGCCGTCACCTGCTCCTTCAGGTGCACCATCTGCGAGAAGACCTGGGCGAAGCGCAGCAGGTCCTTGTGCGTGTTGCGGTTTCCCTTCTGCCGCAGGCGGAGCGCGTGAAGCCACAGTTTGATGCACTGCTCAAACTCCATGTTGTCGGCGTAGACGGCGCCGCGGTAGATGATGGGGTGCGACACGTCGATGTTGTCTGAGCCCAGGATGCGCTCCCGGATCATCAGCCCCTCCATGTGCAGAGCGTCGCGGTCCACCCGGATGGCCTCCAGGTCTCGGGGCGTACGGCACTCTCTGCGCCCACCGTAGGCCTCGACGGGCGGCAGCAGCTCCTTGGCGATGACGTTCTCCGGGTCGCGGTAGCGCTCGCTCATGGCCGTGTGCAGGTACTGGTACGTCTTCTGGATGTCGTAGTTCTCCCGATCGTTGGCGAACGAGGCGCCCAGCAGCTCCAGGGCCTCGATGCGGCTGCTGGCGTCGCAGTCGGCGTGCGCCAGCAGCAGCTCCACCACGTCAGCCTTGCAGCTCTCCGCGGCGACCTTCAGCGGCGTCATGCCGTGTCCGTTCACCACCATGGCCGCCTGGCAGCGCACCAGCTCATTCACGATCTCCAGGTGTCCCGCCTCGGCCGCGAAGTGCAGGGCGGTGGCGCCGCAGTGCGCCTTGGCGTTTGGGTCGGCGGACTGCTCCAGCAGGAACTTGACCACGTCGGCGTGGCCCTTGTAGGCGGCGATCATCAGGCAGGTGTTGTTGTACTTGTTGGTGATGCTGATGTCGGCGCGGTGCTCCACCAGGTACCGCACGATGTCCAGACGCCCGTCGAAGCAGGCAGCGCGCAGCGGCGTGGAGTTGGTGATGGTGGTGTGGTTGACGTTGGCATGGTGACTCACCAGCAGGCGCACCACCTCAAAGTGTCCCGCTCCGGCGGCGCACCACAGGGCGGTCGCTCCATCTATGACGTACCTGCAAAAACAGACAGAGTTGATTTATGCACAGGTCCGTCTGTCACGCACTTTACTGGACTATTACATGTCCAACACTTTGTTAGTAGAGTATTGGGGCAACTTTGAGAAACTTTGAGAAAAAGGTCACAATTTTACAAGAATGAAGACAAATTTTCACGTACATAATATTCTCATAATATTACGACTTTAATCTCCAAGTCTCACTCTCTAATTTTTTTCCTCAACGTGGCCCTTGTGACTCTTATTTGTGAAAAACAAACTGTAACAATACATAAGAAGACGATTTGCACTTTGTCATCTTATCTGATCTTCTGACAACAGCTCCTCTTCCCCACGTTGAGAACTCAGAACACTTGACTTTATCATTTCAACACTTGAATCAGTTTCACGTCTGTGTCTTTAAACAACACCAGGTTCTTTGAGCTGAATCTTTCTTTAGTTTCGTTCTGTCCCGCCCAGGTTTTACATTTACATGCGACCGAGCCCCGATACTGAGTCACCAGCCGCTGACACTGAACTTTACTTAGACTAAGAACTAAATGTTGTATCAGGAAATATCAGGTGACAGAAGACGCGAGGACGTTAAGAGTCACTGTGACGATTCTGACGTCTGTACGACAACAAACTGTGACGACGGAAGATTTAGTTTCACATTTTAAACCTGGAGAAACTAGTGATTGGTTATATTATATAACAGTTTATGATATTTAACTTCCTGTTGTTGTAGCAGTGAAAGGTTGAGAGGTTGGACCAGCGAATATCATACCAAATAATACTAAATTAATAGATTGTTGATTCATTTTCTTACTTGCGACCCGACATGTGAGAACAATAAATTCATATTAATGTAACTTCAGCTGTTTGGTTGGAGACAGATGAAACCATAAACTAGATAAACTAGAACCCAACCGATATCAGTTGCTGATAACATCAACTAGAGCTGCAACAGTTCATCGATTACTAAATCAATCGCCAACTATTTGATTAATCTATTAATGATTTAAGTAGTTTTTATGGAGAAAAAAAATCATAATCCTCTGATTTCTGCTTCTTCCATGTGAATATCTTCTGGTTTCTTTCATTTTCTGTGACAGTAACGGAACATCTTTCGTGCAAACAAAACCCACGAAAGTTTGAGAAACACGATCAACAGTTTTCATTTCATGAACCAAAAAACTGATCGATAGAATAATCGACAGATGAATCGGTTGTGATCATAATCGTTAGTTGCGGCTCTAATATCGGCCGATGTATCGATACCGGCCCACTACCATCCACATCGGTACCGGCCCACTACCATCCACATCGGTACCGGCCCACTACCATCCACATCGGTACCGGCCCACTACCACCCACATCTGTACCGGTCCATCCACATCTGTACCGGTCCACCCACATCGGTACCGGCCCACTACCATCCACATCTGTACCGGCCCACTACCATCCACATCTGTACCGGCCCACTACCACCCACATCGGTACCGGCCCACTACCATCCACATCTGTACCGGCCCACTACCATCCACATCGGTACCGGTCCACTACCATCCACATCTGTACCGGTCCACCCACATCTGTACCGGCCCACCACCACCCACATCGGTACCGGCCCACTACCACCCACATCGGTACCGGCCCACTACCATCCACATCGGTACCGGTCCACCCACATCTGTACCGGCCCACCACCACCCACATCGGTACCGGCCCACTACCACCCACATCGGTACCGGCCCACTACCATCCACATCGGTACCGGCCCACTACCATCCACATCGGTACCGGCCCACTACCATCCACATCTGTACCGGTCCACCCACATCGGTACTGGCCCACCACCACCCACATCGGTACCGGCCCACTACCATCCACATCTGTACCGGTCCATCCACATCTGTACCGGTCCATCCACATCTGAACCGGTCCACTACCATCCACATCTGTACCGGTCCATCCACATCTGAACCGGTCCACTACCATCCACATCGGTACCGGCCCACTACCATCCACATCTGTACCGGTCCATCCACATCTGTACCGGTCCATCCACATCTGTACCGGTCCACTACCATCCACATCGGTACCGGCCCACTACCATCCACATCTGTACCGGTCCACCCACATCGGTACCGGCCCACTACCATCCACATCGGTACCGGCCCACTACCATCCACATCTGTACCGGTCCACCCACATCGGTACCGGCCCACCACCACCCACATCGGTACCGGCCCACTACCATCCACATCTGTACCGGTCCATCCACATCTGTACCGGTCCATCCACATCTGAACCGGTCCACTACCATCCACATCTGTACCGGTCCATCCACATCTGAACCGGTCCACTACCATCCACATCGGTACCGGCCCACTACCATCCACATCTGTACCGGTCCATCCACATCTGTACCGGTCCATCCACATCTGTACCGGCCCACTACCATCCACATCTGTACCGGTCCATCCACATCTGTACCGGTCCATCCACATCTGTACCGGCCCACTACCATCCACATCTGTACCGGTCCATCCACATCTGTACCGGTCCATCCACATCTGTACCGGTCCACTACCATCCACATCGGTACCGGCCCACTACCATCCACATCTGTACCGGTCCACCCACATCGGTACCGGCCCACCACCACCCACATCGGTACCGGCCCACTACCACCCACATCGGTACCGGCCCACCACCACCCACATCGGCACCGGCCCACCACCACCCACATCGGTACCGGCCCACCACCACCCACATCGGTACCGGCCCACCACCACCCACATCTGTACCGGCCCACCACCACCCACATCTGTACCGGTCCACCCACATCTGTACCGGTCCATCCACATCTGTACCGGTCCATCCACATCTGTACCGGCCCACCACCACCCACATCGGCACCGGCCCACCACCACCCACATCGCCCGTCGACGTCTCCTCCGACTCCCGGCTCTTACCCGTCGAAGCGGACCGTGCCGGTCTGCTCCGTGTCCACCCGGTAGTGGTCCAGCAGCAGCCGCACCACCTTGTCGTGTCCGTTGCGGGCCGCGATGATGAGCGGCGTGGAGCGCTGCCCGGACAGCTGCGTCACGTAGCTCAGCAGGAAGCGGGTCTCCGCCTCGCAGTGGTTGAGCAGCAGCGCGGCCAGGGTCAGGACGCGGCCCTCGCCGGCGGCCTTGTACACGTACCCGGCCAGAGACTCCATCCGCGCCCCCGCTTCGCTCGCAGCTGACGCCCGCAGTGTCTCCTCGTCGACCCGCCTCCCATTAAACTGTTCACCGCGGCCCCAGCGTCCACACGAAACGGGGCAGTGGTGCCTCGGGAGCCCGGCGGCGGCGGCGGCGGCGGGAGGAACCTCCGGCTCGGGCACCGGGACTAGCCGGTTAGCTGCTGCGCTAACGTCCGCGAGCCGCTCGCTCCTCATGTCCGGCTTGAACGCAGCTGACGCGGCGCATCGTCGCCCGACGTGACGACTCGTCCTCCGCCGGAAGTTTGTGACTGAAGACTCGAGACGAGACGAACGATTCTAATAAATCAAACACGAGCCACTTTCACCTTCTGCTAGCTAGTCAGCGACCGGAAGTTACTGCTCAATAACACGTCCGACTGGAACCTTCTGCGTCTTCAGTTCCGCTTCCGGAAGTTCCTTTTTTCTCTCATTCATTTCCTCCAATGAGAGAGAATCGCGACACCGGAAGTCCAAAATGCTTGCACGTCACGTGACTCACGTAGACTTCGGATAGTTCCCGGAAGTTCGAATCCATAATTCAGAGCGACAGAACTGCGACTTTTGGTAATTAGTCATCAATAAATGTATCAATTTACAATAAAGCAGATCGACATGTCTACGTAGTTACTGTATGTAGTGAGTCAATAATAAAATGTAATTAATAATTTAATGCTTGAATGCGCATGTTGATTTGATTCAGTTGTGCTGATAATAAACAATCTTATTAATAAGATTTTCTCCAGTGACGTTTCATAAAATCCTGATATGAAGAGTTTTAAACCTGGAACCGAGTCAGTGAACCACGAGATGAATTGTTCCATAAAACATTTTAATGGGAGCAAAAATGGTGTCGTTATCAAAGACATGAAAATTTGATGGCTTGAAATTTAAGTTTATAATTATGAATAAAAAGAAAACCCAATTACAACCAAATAAATAGAACTTGAGCTGAGAAAATAAACATGATTTATGTTATGTAAAAACGTAAACATTTTAATATCGGCTGATTTTATTGCCCAACAGATATGTGAATAGCGTCCAGTGACTTCAGAAAACATGTACAGATAATAAGTAATAATATTCTGTACAATATGAAGTGTTCTTCAGTAGGTTTTACTGCAGCTGCTGCCACCAGAGAAAGACCCCCCTCCGGTGGTGAATCTCTGGTACTGCAGCGGTTTGATCAACTGCTGCTGAAGAAATATGGATTATTCTCAGAAACTTTCGTTAAAGTTAAGAGATTTCATCCAAGTTTACTCTTTTATCTCAGGTGACGGTCGGTAAACGATGAACATGACGAAAATGTTTTACATTTACATATGAAAAGTAAAATGTTAATCTGGATTGTATAAAGAAAAAAAGATCTGTGAGTATGAACACATGTTTTCATTTGTCTTCTCCCGTGACCCAGTTTCCTTTCAGGCAGAAATGAAAACTGTGATTTTACGCTGAAGCTCACCTGCAGCATGATCTTCTGACCGTGTTAATCCGAGAGCAGATTAAAGATACACGTCTAATCAAACAATGGCAGGAGTTTTATACAGATTACAGGTAATCTGCTGCAGACCAACCTGCAGGTTCACTTTGAGCAGGAAATCGCGACGCGTCGACTTCGGCGACGACGGAAAGGAACGAGGATTTACACGTGGAAGATAATTAACATAATGTTTCTGAGGTGGGGTTGACATCATCAGGGTTTGTGACTTTGCACTGATTCAGTGTCAAAAACACACCAACGACGAGGAGGAGGAAGAAGAGATGCAGCCGTCCGGCAGGAGGAGGCCGAGCTCCGCTCTGCGCGCTGCAGCTCTCACCTGCGGGTTCGTACCAATTAATGTTTCATCATCGTTAGTTCCAATTTATAATTCACTGATCCAGTGAAACATCTTTAATCCCACAATTCAGTTTCTTCAGGTGGAAAGTGAAAGTTTCACCGGACGGATTTCAGATTGTACTTATTCTCAAAATCTTGAATAGTCAAGGTTTGGAACAAAATGGCGCTGGTGGGAATGTGAAAGTCGAGGGTGACGTGACGGTGGGTTGAGACCTGCTGAGGTTCGTGTCTGTGTCTGCAGCCGCTCGCCCGGATCCACAGAGACGGAGACGCTTCTGCCGAAGCCCCGGTTCCACCTGGACCTCTGGCTCAGCTTCACCATCCAGACCTGGGTCCTGGACCTGGGCCGGCCTGTTGTCATGGTAACCATACAACAACAGGACATGTTCATGTAATGTATAAATTACATGAACAACAACGTCTACATGAATAAATGTTGTACAGTGTTAAAGAATCTGTTTGTTTGACCTTCTTCTCTCAGCTCGTCTTCCCGTCCGACTCGTTTCCTCAGAACTTCCCCGGAGCAGCAGTTTATCTCCAGGTTCTGTTCAACCTCACGTCTCCACTCATCCTCATCAAAGTTACGTCAACGTCAACTCGTCACATCGAACACGTTACCGTGGAGACGTTTCTCAGACCGCGTCATCATCAAAACGTCTGTTCTCCTGTCGCGATGCTCGAGCGCTGCCCCGGGACTCCGCCCCTCCCGGCTGTCCACCTGGGCATCGTCGCCGTCGTCATGGGAACCAGCTTGCACCTGGTGGCCGACTCCGTCACCCGGCGGCTCCTGCTGATTGGCTACCAGCTGCACCTGTCAGTCAGAGACAACCCGGTCCTGCAGGAGGTCAGACCCTCGTCCCTGGTAGGTTACTGGATCAGTCACCAGACGATGATGTCATCTCAGTGCGACGGGTGTTGTTTCGTTTCACAGGTCGACGTCTGTGAGCTTCTGTTTCACTACGACGACACCGTGGGTCACGTGATGTGGTGAGAAGACGTGAGACTGTTTTGACTGTCACATGATAAACGTACTTCGTCAACGTGCAGGTGAAGAGAAGGTTCCAGGTGATTCACCTGTCGACTGTTTGACCTTTGACCTCATGAATCCAGACGCTGGACTTTCTCGTGTCTAAATTTGTTACTGTGAAGATGTCGTGGTTGTCGTGGTCGTCAGCAGTGAGCCTTCTCTCTTCCCTCTCTTCTCCAGGTCCGTTCCTCTCTTCCTCGTCCTCTTGTTCTTCTTCAGTGGTTCTTACTGCCACAGGACCCAGGAGGAGGCGTTGCCCCCGGCGGCCTGGATGCTGCTCGCTCCCAACACCGCCTACTACTGGTCAGACTGCTGTACTGCCTCGGTCTCAGTTTGTTTCTCTACAAAACAGTTAACACAGTTATCTGTCTGTCTGTCTCTCTCTCACTGTCTGTCTGTCTGTCTCTCTCTCTCTCTCACTGTCTGTCTATCTGTCTCTCTCTCTCACTGTCTCTCTCTCTCTTTCACTGTCTGTCTGTCTGTCTCTCTCTCTCACTGTTTGTCTGTCTGTCTCTCTCTCTCTCACTGTCTGTCTATCTGTCTTTCTGTCTCACTGTCTCTCTCTCACTGTCTGTCTGTCTCTCTCTCTCTCTCTCTCACTGTCTGTCTGTCTCTCTTTCACTGTCTGTCTGTCTGTCTCTCTCTCACTGTCTGTCTCTCTCTCTCTCACACTGTCTGTCTGTCTGTCTGTCTCTCTCTCACTGTCTGTCTCTCTCTTTCACTGTCTGTCTGTCTCTCTCTTTCACTGTCTGTCTGTCTCTCTCTCACTGTCTGTCTGTCTGTCTCTCTCTCTCTCACTGTCTGTCTGTCTGTCTGTCTCTCTCTCTCTGTCACTGTCTGTCTGTCTCTCTCTCTCTCACTGTCTGTCTGTCTCTCTCTCACTGTCTGTCTGTCTGTCTCTCTCTCTCTCTCACTGTCTGTCTGTCTCTCTCTCTCTCACTGTCTGTCTGTCTGAACATGTGACTGTCATCAGCTCTCAGTTTGCAGCTGCACTGAAACTCTAGTGTGTGATGAACATTACACCTGAGGACGTGTGTGTGTGTGTGTGTGTAATAATTGATCAGGTGGTTCTCAGGTGTAACTGTCTGATCACATGACTCTGAGTCGTGACTGATGAACCGTGAAGAAATGTGTTGTCTCATGTTTCTGGTCTTTAAATACAAAGAGTCCTTCCCTCACCATCAAGTGCCACTTATTGTCACATTAATATTACTGTTGTTATTATTGATGTTGTTTCAACAGCCCCGTGTTCTGAAGTGTTGAGCCCCTGCAGCATCAAGTCCTTTTCAAATTTCACACATGGCGACTTTAAAGTAGAGCAGCAGAATCCTGATTGGTACGTTTGAGACGTTGGTGACCTCTGATGCCCCCTGTGTTCCCGACAGGTACATGATCACTGAGGGCCAGACCTTCATCCTCTTCATCTTCACCTGCTTTGCAATGGCCGCCACTGTGATGTGCCAGAGGAGGCGGGGCATGGTTCCCGACTGCAATGGCCTCTTCATGCTATACGGTAAATGGTAAAACACTGGCTGGGAACACACCTACCTACCTGTCTACCTATGTACCTACCTACCTACGTACCTGCCTGCCTACCTATGTACCTACGTACCTTTCTACCTACCTACCTACCAACTTACCTACGTACCTGCCTACCTACTTACCTAACTGCCTGCCCTGAAGGACCTTATTGCCGGGTCGTACCAGTCCTCCAACCTGACTGGACCCTTCACTGATTGTCGCTTGCTGTCGCTCTCCACCATCTCTATCAGGCCCCTGATTGGTTGACGTTCTCTGGCTCCAGTTTCTTCGCAGCCCTGCCCCTGGTGGCGGTCTGGGTGGCCTGTATGTGGAATGACGCCGTCCTGAGGAAGAAACACCCGGGGCTGATGTACGTCCCGCAGCCTCGGGCGGTTTACACCCTGCACCTCCGCCACGTCGACCAGGACACGACGGAGCTGCTCATCTGAACGTTTCACACGCTGCTGCTGCCACGAAGCTTTCAAAGGACTAATACAGTCGTAGATTTCAACTTTTCTGCCAATTACTTTTAAATGTTATTCCAATGTTGTAAGTGTTTAACGGATGTGATCACAAAATTATGTTGCAAAACAACTTAAAACATTTAAAACATTCCAGTAAAGTGTGAAGTGAAGTTTTCTCTCTGAACAACAAATAAAACGTTGTTGAAACTTTGTCTCTGTGTCTGATCCAGAGCCGTGACACAGTAAGAGATCGCAACGTGGTTGGTTGAGCAGCAGCTCTTAACTTTTAAATGTGGTGGAAAAGTGAAAGAGACGAACCTATGTTGACGTTATAAAGATTTAGTGATTATTTGTTTATGAAACCAACATATTCTTCATTTTGATATCGGCTTCACTTCCTGGACCCAGTGACTACGTCTAGTTTTATACAGTCGTCTGGTGGGAGCAACATTAGACACAATGAACTCCACATTTAGTCCGTTACATAACTAAAAAAAGACTTTCTTACAGGAATCAAATGTTTTTCTTGAATAAACTCTGAGACTGGACAGTAACAGGAGCAATAATTCTCATTCTCTGGCTGATTGAACCTTGAGACAGTCCGTCAGGAGGAGTTATCCTCTGGGGAAAACGAATGTGTGAACCAAAGTTCACAACACTGTGCCGGTCCCGCCCCCTCAGTGCTCCCAGGATCCTCCACCAGCTTCCTCTTACAGCGGCGTGGATCAGGTTCCTGAGGCGAGCGGCAGCCTTCAGATCCCAGAGGACACGGAGCCACGATGGTGAGATCATCTTCTCTCAGAGTTCACCTGCTCTTTGCTTTCCCTCCGTTCACTCACGCTGTTTCCCTCTTTGATCGCAGGAGAAGTTCCTGAGCCAGGACCAGATCAACGGTGAGACTCAAACTGTGAACAATGAGGTCGTGAGTTAGCGCTGCCTGCTCGTGTCAGTGGACCATCAGGCAGCAGAGTTTCCGTGAGTCTGCCTCCGGACAAAGCAGCGCTTGTTTCGTCTGATGTGATTAAACAGGAAGCTTCAGTGTATCAAGGAGACGAAACCTTCTCATCAGTGTTCATGGTTTGTTTCTGTGGCTCATCAGCTCCATCCTCTCCGTGTTCACATGAACGTTCTGTGTCGGCGTCTGCAACTGATACAATATTACAGTATCTGGTGATTTTCCTTTAGACAATGAATAGATTCCTCGCTCTGCTTCTCTTAGTCGTGAAACGTAAACGTCACAATGTTTCGTACGACCGACAAAGATATTTCATTTGCAGTGTGTGAGCGGAGCATCTGTCGACGAGAGGCACGTTCACAGAGACTCACATAAAAACTGATAAGATTATCGATACGACAGAACAAACAGGAAATCCTCACTTCATTGTATGTGTTAGATGGATGCTTACATTAGCATGCTAACATGGTGTATATACTGCAGCCGGCCCCCAGGGGGCGATCATGATGATTTACCAAGTTCAACACAGTTTTAGCTCAACATGCTAATTAGCTGTGAATGCAGCGCTGATGCTAACGTCGTGAGTTCTGCAGGTTTCTGGTCATAAACCAAAGATTTGGGACAAAATTCTAATGTGAACTGATGATGTTGCTAAATGAAACGTAGCATCACCAGAGTTACGATCAGAAACATTCATCCAGAGTGTGAATAATCTGAACCTTTGAGCTGCTCTTTGTTCTGCTCATCTCACAAACCGAACTAACTGTGTTGTTGTTGTCGTGGTCGTGGTCGTGGCAGAGTTCAAGGAGTGTTTCTCTCTGTACGATCGCCAGCGGAAAGGGAAGATCGAGGCCCAGGAGCTGATCACAGTGATGCGATGCCTCGGGTCGAACCCCACCCCCTCCGAGGTCCAACGACACCTGCTGAGCCACAACATAGATACAAGCACAGACATATTTATATCTATATATATAGATATGCATATATACACACACACACAATCCTCTGTATAGGTGGAACCATGTGTTCACCAGGTGCACGGTACCTGTGTGGGAGCACCGTGTCATCTGTTGTTACCATGACGACAGTAAGATAAACTCATAAAAACAACGTATGGAGGTTGAGCTGGATTTTTTAAAAATATTTTTGCGCGTCTCACTGCTCATCTCTGTGACACATTTAAGTTCGAGGGGAAATTCTGTAATGAACAGTTTCCACTCGTACAGTTTATTTTACATGTGTAAACTGTCGGCAGCTTATTGACCAGCGCCGATGTTTACATTCCTTTTTATTGCTCTGCTGTTTGAACAACTTATTTCATATTCACTATTCACATATACCTCCTCCCTCCCTCCTCAGTCTCCTCCTCCCTCAGTCTCCTCCTTCCTCCTCCCTCAGTCTCCTCCCTCCTCCTCCCTCAGTCTCCTCCTCCCTGAGTCTCCTCCTTCCTCCTCCCCCTCCTCCCTCAGTCTCCTCCCTCCTCCTCCTCCTTCAGTCTCCTCCCTCCTCCTCCTCCTTCAGTCTCCTCCTTCCTCCGTCTCCTCCCTCCTCCTCCTCCCTCAGTCTCCTCCCTCCTCCTCCTCCCTCAGTCTCCTCCTCCCTCCTCCTTCAGTCTCCTCCCTCAGTCTCCTCCCTCCTCCTTCAGTCTCCTCCCTCCTCCTCCCTCAGTCTCCTCCTCCTCCTCCCTCAGTCTCCTCCTCCCTCCTCCTTCAGTCTCCTCCCTCCTCCTTCAGTCTCCTCCCTCCTCCTCCCTCAGTCTCCTCCCTCCTCCTCCTCCTCCCTCAGTCTCCTCCCTCTGCGGTGACCTTGTTTCTCCGCCACAGATCAATAAAGCTTCATCTCATCCACTCTTCTGTCTGCAGATCGGACCGGAGACCTGGACTTCTCCACCCTCCTGAGCGTCATGCACCGGCAGCTCCAGCAGGAGGCGCCGGAGCAGGAGATCCTGGAGGCCATGAAGATGGCGGACAAGGAGCAGAAGGGCTTCGTCCTGGCATCGGAGCTGCGAGCCGCGCTCACCGGCGTGGGCGAGAAACTGACCGACCGAGAGGGTGAGAGAGTCAGAGAGCGTCAGAATCTAAAACTGTAACACGGAACCAATGACCTCTGAGGTGATCGGTGCAGCCCGGTCACATTTCATCGTGGCACGCTTGGCTCATGTGGCGTCACTTTGGAACACATGTTGACTGACAGCTGTGTGTGTCTGTTTTCAGTGGACGAGCTGCTGAGGGAGGCGGGCGTCGGGACGGACGGTCGGGTTCACTGCGAGAAGTTTGCTAAAGCGGTGACGCGCTTGTCTGTGAGGCGCTGACGCCATCGCCGATGTGACATCACTTCTGACGTCATCGCCGCTGTGACATCACTTCTGACGTCATCGCCGCTGTGACGTCACTGCTGACGTCATCGCCCCTGTGACGTCACCGCCGCTGTGACATCACTGCTGACGTCATCGCCGCTGTGACGTCACAGCTGACGTCATCGTCGCTGTGACGTCACCGAGCTGCTCGTTGAGAATGTTTCATCGTGTGGAGTGAAACAAGTCATCACTAATGTTCCACTTTAGCCATTTAACGTCATTTCTCTGAATCTATTTGTTCTATCTGTTGTTTGTTTCTAGTTTTAGTTTGAGACATATTGGATTTGTAAACTTCGTGTTCATGATGCAGATCCTACGTCTGTTTCGTGTCGGTGGTTGTGAATATTGTCTGAAATTAGCAGGACACAAGATGCGATACGCACATGGACAGCAGGGGGCAGTGTGATGGAACGTTTTGAAAACAAGCTAACAGAAGAAGGCATTAATAAACTGCACATGAACGATGTAATCACTTAAAATAAAGACGTTGACATGACGACTCCCGACAGTGACGCGTAATAATCATGAACGCCCCCTGGTGTCTGGCTGCAGTATAGGTCATTAGCCCGCCCCCTTGTGACGGCATTTCATTTAATGACTTATTTCTATAATGAAAGATTGTTAATACAAGTGAAACATGAAATAAATGTTTTAGTGTCTGTCGACCTTTGTGAGACACTTCTTCTTAACAACTTTGTCATTAGTCGTTAGCATCCGAGCTAACTGTGCTACAGCTGATGAAATCAGCCTGAGCGAGTGAGCTGAGCCTCCTATTAAAACTACGTTTTCTCCAGGTTGGAAAATATAATGAAAGAACAGAACTACAGATAGAAACAGAGCAGAAGATTTTATACGAGTTAGTGAGGAAAAGTTACAGACTGATTATATAATTATTAGAGACTTGACTTTGGAAAAATAAGTTTGTTTTATTATATGACCTGATTAGACATGCTCTGCCCCCTAGTGGTAGAAAATGACATATTGCGCATTTAAAGAGAGATAAACATGAATTTAAAGTAAAAACAGTATATTTAGTAATCTACAAAAGCAGAAGGACAAGATATGAAATGTGTCCGGACACGAGCTGACACACACGTAGTGTCTCTGGTGAGAGTCAGATTGAGAGTGGACTTCAGGTTCCTCTCTGATGAACGACATGCAAGAGTTTTTGAATCAGTGGTGTTTCACCACGTCTGTGTTCAGTGACGGAGGAGAACTCATCTCTCACTCTGTGTTTATGACCTGATTCATTCTGGTTTTCTGTTATTTTGTTGTTGTGTGTGGTTTTTTTCTCATTTCATTTGTAGAGGACGTGATGTTCTCTTGTAAATCTTAATAAACATTGTGTTTTTAAAAAAAATCTCTCTCTCCTCTCTCTCTCTCTTGTCTCTCTCTCTCTCTCCTCTCTCTCTCTCTTCTATCTCTCCTCTCTCTCTCTCTTGTCTCTCTCTCTCTCTCCTCTCTCTCTTCTCTCTCCTCTCACCAACCGGTCGAGACAGATGTTTCTCCCACAACTGAGTTTGGTTCTTTCAGAGATTTCTTCCTGTTAAAAGGGAGTTTTTTCTCTCCACAGTCATCAAGTGCTGGTCATTGTGGGAACTGTTGGGTTTTCTCTGTAATATTGTAATAATGACCTCACTATGTGAAGAGCCTTGGGACAATGTATGTTGTGATTTGATGCTATACAGATCAAATTGAATTGAACCATCAGAAGTTCCTTGTCTGTCCAGTCTGTGAAAGTGCTGCGTTGAGTTCATGAACTAGTTGAACACATCTGGTCAGATGGTCGCTACTGATGTTTAAAGACACCAGCACACCTGAGTTATTAATAACAATATAAAGTGTGAACATGGTGTCTGACCACAGAGTCTTCAGTCGACAGTCTGGACTCTCCAGAAAACCACACAGCTCCTTCACTAGTGAATCCTGCAGCTGGTTGAGGCTCAGGTCCAGTTGTCTCAGGTGGGAGGGGTTGGACTTCAGAGCTGAGACCAGAGAAGAACAGCTGATCTCTGACAACCTGCAGCTCCACAACCTGGATAAAGAATAAAACATGAGACTTTAGTAGAAAAGTTCCTGCTGGAATCATCCAGTGTGTGATCGTCTGTTCAGAGCTGCAGGTTCACAATGTGGAGAATCATATGATGGATAAAGAATAAAGGACTTTTCTCTCTTGTGCATCTCTGTGGTTTTGTCCTCACTCATGTTTCTATCAGCAGCCTTGTATGTGTGAACACAGACGACGTCTTCAATCACTGATCTGAACCATCAGAAGTTCCTCGTCTGTCCAGTCTGTGAAAGTGCTGAGTTGAGTTCATGAACTAGTTGAACACATTTGGTCAGATGGTCGCAACTGATGTATAAAGACACCAGCACACCTGAGTTATTAATAACAATATACAGTGTGAACATGGTGTCTGACCCCAGAGTCTCCAGTCGACAGTGTGGACTCTCTAGAAAACCACACAGCTCCTTCACTCCTGAATCCTGCAGCTGGTTGTAGCTCAGGTCCAGTTGTCTCAGGTGGGAGGAGTTGGACTTCAGAGCTGAGGCCAGAGAAGAACAGCTGATCTCTGACAACCTGCAGTAACTCAACCTGGATAAAGAATAAAACATGAGACTTTAGAAAATAATAAAACACGAGACTTTAGAAAACAAAGTTTCTGCTTGAAACCGTTCAGTGTTTCATCGTCTGTTCAGAGCTGAAGAAAGTTGAGAACATGGAGGTTTAGAAAAGTGAAACTCCAGATGAACTTTCATGATCCAACTCACAGACACTGAAAGTTTGTTTCATGGTCTGATAACATGACATGAACAAAATATTGAAACATGAAAACCATGAGATGAGATTTGTCTTTGTCTCCACGTTGCTCGTCCACAGTCAGTGGACCATATTCCACAGTCCCAGCTGAGGGCCGAGGGGAACCGGGCCTTGTCCCTCCAGGCCCCCCCTCTCTGGAACAACCTGGGTCGACTCGCGTTTAATCCACAATTGGCCTCTTCTGACGGTCGTGTAGTGACAGATGGCGGTAGAGAGCGACGCGTCGTAAACCACAGAAGAAGAGTGTCGTAAAGAACAGGAAGCATCATCCATGTTAGGACAGTTTGTGGCCTCTGTGTGATGAGAGACGCCTGACGAGGTCGCGTGTCCTGTTCTGAACCTCATCATGATCTGGATCGTGTCAGTTGTTACCACCAACGAGCCAAAGCTCAGCTAAGTGAGCGAGCTACATGCCAGGCGTGTTTACTAGTGGTGAGGTACATAGACGTACTAATTCAAACGATGGCGGATTGGTGCTGTTCTCGCCGGTGGAAGTTCCGGAAGCATAAACAGACTTTAACAGAATTCAGTCCTGAAACACGTGAAGCTCAAACTCCTCATCTCCCATATTCACTCTTCTTCATCCATCATACACAACTGTAGAATAGACAATAAAACTTACTGTGAATATCTGCATACAATTGTTGACAGTTCTGTTTGTCTTTTTCTCTTCATCTGAGTCCAGAAGATATTATCATTAGTACAAACAACACACGCACAATGAATTAATAGCTGAGGGCAGAATCATTATCATTACTATGGTTATTTTTATTATTTACCCTTTTTCTTCTTTTGTAGACGATTGCCACGACAACCACTAATGCTGCTATAATCAAAACGAGCACGACCCCTCCGATTAGTGCAACATCATCTGAAGTGTCTGAAACAGAAAAACATTCAGTTTACTCAGTTTTTAAAAACCAATAAAGTGACAAGTATTGTAGCGTAACATGTCGTCACAGTCGTGTAAAAAGAAAAAATATATAAGAGCTGTTTTAAAACTAACAATAATGTTATAAAAATATCGATTTTATTTTTCATGAGCTACACAATAATCAAGGCTCAGTTATAGGTGATTGGTTTGTTCCGCCCACCAGATGAGCACTTCTGTTTTCTCCTGAAAACAACACTTTT
The DNA here is from genome assembly GCF_022379125.1 of Scophthalmus maximus. Lineage (NCBI taxonomy): Eukaryota > Metazoa > Chordata > Actinopteri > Pleuronectiformes > Scophthalmidae > Scophthalmus > Scophthalmus maximus. The sequence goes on along the minus strand of NC_061521.1, from coordinate 26,503,648 downwards.
ACAAAAGTACTAAGTGGTGAGAGTGTGAACCGTGTCGGGTCTGATGATTGTTTCTCTGGTTTCCTGTGACCAACTTCAGCAAAGTGAACCGTGGGAATCAGTGTCCCAGTGTGTCTGAGGATTAAACCAGGCTCCGGCTGCACCACCGGGGAGGTGGAGCGTGAGCGCGTGCGATAGGACCCGGAAGATGGTGAACTATGCCTGGGCCGGGCGAAGCAGAGGAAACTCCGGGGAAATAATCGGTAACTGAATAATGAATCGTTGGATTAATCGTTAATCGAAAAATAATCGTTTGGGACAGCTCTAGTTTTCACAAAGTGACATTAGGAATTTGTTGTATTGAGTCCACAAATTATCATAAGTCATGGAAAGATTAATGATCAACAGTTGAACTTTGGCCTTTCTGCCTCAACGCAGATCGCTTTTTACAAGCTCAATGGAAAACAAAGTAAAAACATTGCTGCACTTGTTCTACACTTTACACTGTAAAACACTTTGAGATGAATCAATCAAATTTTAAAATATTACTCAGAGATTTAAATGTGTCCGCTGCGTTTAGGTTGATGATCGACTCCTTGTAGCCTCCACCGATGGTGCTGGTGAGGCACTTGTACCTGCCCTGGTCCTGAAGCTGCAGCCCCGTCAGCTGGAGCGAGGTGTTGCCGCCGGAGACCTTGTCTCTGAACAGCGATGTCCTGCCTCTGAAGCGCTGGTTCTGGCGTGACAACTGGTCCTGGTCCTTATAGTAGGAGTGGACGAGAATGATTCCCTCCTTCAAGTGATACCAGTGGATTTCCGCTTCCCTGCCAGGCGTGAAAGTGCAGGGTAAGACGCAGCGCTCGTCTGTGTTCCACCGGCCGGTGCTTCTCTGTGTCTGTCTTGTGTTTTGTCACGTCGGGAATCGAACCGTGGGTTTGTCAGAGCTGGTTTGATTTTAAAAAAGCCAAAAGCTGCGCTGGAAAATACAAACGTGGAATGTAAATTTGCTGTAAAGCCAAAATTGTGTGAGCGGAAAGAGGCTGAAAAGTAAACAGAGAACATTTTCATCTGACCCATTTGTTGCAATAAAAAATATGAATTGAAGCTGCTTTAAAAATGACGATGTACATGTGGATGTAATCGACGTTAAGATTCTGCAAAATCCACTTCATCTGTTCATTGGTTGTGTGATTTACATGATAGAGAAGTTCAAATGAAAGTATTCATTGTGTCTCAGGAACGCGTCCGTCCAGTTCTGTAAGATTCCACTACAGTTCCTTGTTTGTCTTTCTACTTCACCACTGATTCATTTTCACTGCGCACAAGTTCTAAAATGAAATGACACCGACAACAAAACAAGCAGAATGTGGTGATTGATATCTTTTTCCCTCACTAAGTGAACGTAGGCTTTAAACCCTTGAGCAGCGTGCAGGAAATCTGTGCGAGCAACAACATCATCTAAGTGAGAACAACAATATATTTGCACACAAGTGAACAGTTTGAGAAGAAGCAGAACAAATGTGAATGCAAGAAGAAACAATTTGAGCACAAGAAGGAACTATTTGAGTGCGAGGGCAGATTTTGAAGGAAAGAATGAAGAATCTGAACGTGAAATCACTAAGTGATGCTCACAAACCGAAAGACCACGCTGTTGAATAAAGATAGTAACATGACTCCATAACACACGGGAATATATTTCTTTTGTACGTCTTTAAAACACTGAAACTCAACAGTTTATACGTTCGTATTTTATTTATGTCATTTTCAAAACTTAAACTTTTTCGGCTCCATTTGTGTTTACACGGTAGATAAAGCTTAAAATATCAATATCTGGAAATATAAGAGAAAAGAATAGAACAGGACATCTGATCTGAGGGAATGACTCTGGGGTAAGTGAGACTTTTTTCTTTTTTTTTTGACCCTGAAACAATGTTCATGTTTCCTGCTTTGACTGATGAAGATGATCCGGCCTGTACAAGGTACGTTCAAACATAATCTGTGATTCATTCTTTGACCTGAATAGTAACAACAGGACGGGCCTCACTCACCTGCACTGGTGAAAGTCCACACGTTCAGGATCAGCAGAACCAGCGGAGCCTTGACCTCCGTCATCCTGCCGTCAGAACTCTGCTGTCACTTCGGTAATCAACTGAAAAATGATTTGACTGTTTATCGAGGATCCACGGTCCAACCGGTCCGACCACATACAACAATCTGATATGACTCATTCATATCACAAATAGAACTGGTTCATTGTTTATTAAGAGTATAGCTGCGATGGGCTCAGCCCCTTCCCTCATCCAGAACCTGGTCAAACCTTATCACCCCCGCCCGTCCACCTCTGAGTCAGTGCACCATGTTCCCTCAGTCCCTCCGTCTCTGCATCTGTTGAATTGATAGGATTCAAAGGAGAAATGAGGAAACATTTAAGCGTGTTCGCATGTGAAATGTAGCCAGTTAGCGTCTGATTCAAAGCAGCGGTCATGAAGTAGTGTTGAAGTGAGACACTCTCACACACACACTCACACACACACACTCACACACACACTCACACACACACACACGCACACACACACACACACACTCTCACACACACACACACACACACACCCTCTCACACACACACACACACACACTCTCACACACACACACACACACACACACACACACTCTCACACACACACACACACACTCTCACACACACACACACACACACTCTCACACACACACACACACACACACACACACACACACACCCTCTCACACACACACACACACACTCTCACACACACACACACACACACACACACACACACACACTCTCCAGTCTGATACAACATGCCACAAAAACAACACAAAACAAATGTGAACACGTTTCCTCCCACTTTTTCATACCATACAAATGGAAACACATGAATCCACTCTTTTCCACGAACAAACCTTTTAGGAAAAGAAGAGACCGAGTCGCACCTCCAGCTGTGCATCTCTCCACATCCTGGAGACAGAACACCATGCCCACCGCTCACTGCAGGAGAAACCCCGTAGCGGCTAGCGTTAGCCTAATGCTAATTGTATTAGCATCAAAAGATTCGCCCGACAAAGCCTCTGTATGAACTCTTACACGACACTTGTTCGGTCAATCATCAACCAACGGGTTCATAAACACCAACATCATATAAAATCATGTGAAACAACACAAACAGAAACAATGAAGCTAAATGAGACGCGACTTACAGACCCAGCGTCCGCGATCACTGAAGTCCCGCCAGGAAGTGCAACACCCAAATAACACCCACTCGAAACAAACAGGTGTGTGCTGAAAACTCCGGTAGGAACCTTCTTTTAAAACCAGAACTAATTTAGTGATACTGGGGTGAGGGGCCTGGCAGTCGGGGACTGAGGAACACTTCCTCTGTGCCATGTTATAAATGAACCTATCAACAGGTTTCACCAGCCTGCCAACTCTCGTCCTTATCTTGGGAACGGTGCTCTGCACTACACCAACTGGGTCATTACCAGTGAACATCTCACTCAACGCACTCATTGGTCTCTGGCTCACACTGTCTTCAATTTCAACATCCTCCGGTCTTTCATCAACATCAGAGCATTGGGAAGATGGACTAGGGACCAAACTGCCTAAAGCCCAATTAGCGCGGCTAGCTTCAGTGGAAACTTGTCGGAGCAATTGGACTGTAGAGAGCGGCTCAGTGGAGAAGCTGCAGTGAGTGAAGACAGTTCATGTGAGTTCATCCCGTCACATGACGGCTCCTGGGATCACAAGCTGCTATTGCAGGCAAAAATTTAGCTAAAGCTAAGCCTGTGCAATGTATTGTGTAGAGTAGCCATGGATATTATACATGGTCAATGTAATATATAATAATATATAATGACGATCACTGACTTTATATACAGACGATCACTGACTGAAAAATCATTGACTGTACAGTATATAAAGACAATCAGTGACTGTATATAAAGACGATCACTGACTGTATATAAAGACGATCACTGACTGTATATAAAGACGATCACTGACTGTATATAAAGACGATCACTGACTGTATATAAAGACGATCACTGACTGTATATAAAGATGATCACTGACTGTATATAAAGACGATCACTGACTGTATATAAAGACGATCAGTGACTGTATATAAAGACGATCAGTGACTGTATATAAAGACGATCAGTGACTGTATATAAAGACGATCAGTGACTGTATATAAAGACGATCACTGACTGTATATAAAGATGATCAGTGACTGTATATAAAGACGATCACTGACTGTATATAAAGACGATCAGTGATATATACAGACGATCACTGACTGTATATAAAGACGATCAGTGATATATACAGACGATCACTGACTGTATATACAGACGATCACTGACTGTATATAAAGACGATCACTGACTGTATATACAGACGATCACTGACTGTATATACAGACGATCACTGACTGTATATACAGATGATCACTGACTGTATATACAGACGACCAGCGACTGCGTGCGTGCGTGGGATTGGTGTGTGTCTTGTCTCAGCTGTTATCTCATTTCAGGCTGCTGAACCGGTTCGGTCCGCCGAGGACTCGTTAAAGTTTTGTTATGTTGAGATGAAACGGGATTAACTTTTAAGTTTCTCTTTGGCTTCACAGAGTCTACGTCCATTTTACAAACAAACACACAAAGTGTGTAGACGTCTGTAGTTCCATCTGTCGTGTGTGTGTGTGTGTGTGTGTGTGTGTGTAAATGCAAACATGACAGAAGTAAACGGACGCCCGTCGAAGCTCCTGTTGAATGTGAACACGGTTCGTTAACGGTGACCTCATTAACCCCTGTGTGTGTGTGTGTGTGTGTGTGTGTGTCGTTTGCAGTTTAATGTGACGAGCGTCTCCAGACCAAAGTCCAGCTCTGAGTCTTTACACAAGCAGCTCCTCTCCTCTCTTCTCTTCTCTGCTCTGAGATTTTGAAAATCAACATTAATATTCTGTATATGTATTAATATATTCTCCGGATCCCTTCAGCCACCTTTAGCTCATTAGTTTTGAATCATATATACGAGTGAAAGGAAATGAGACTCTGGATTATTTCACCTTCAACTCGCTGCAGCTCGTCGCCGCTCACGTTTCTGAACTCCAGGGAAACGTGTTGTTTAGTTGTGAAGAAAAGAAAATCACTAATTCCACCAATTAATTTGGTCTCATCAGAGAAAGAAATGTTCCAGTGAAGAAAACAAACTAGTCTAGACTGTGCAGACCCAATTACATTCACCTCCCAGGTGGAAAATGTCCTAATTGGATGAAAAATACAAAACCAAAAAATCCAACGATTCCTTGTTTTGTTGTTTGACATTTTCAAACATTAACAGAGTTTTTGACAGGAAGTGATGTCGTCGGCTCTTGACCTTGACCTCAGTGGAAAAGGTCACGAGGTCAAAGGTTAAAGGAGGATTCATCCGACTCCACTGACATTAAACTACGTGGTCATGTGACAGTGGATGTTGTTGATGCACCTGTCGTGGTGAAACGACACATTTCTGAAGAAGAACTAGAAAAACTTCAGCGGCTCCATCAGCATGTTTCAGTGTTTTATGATTCATATGTTACAGTAACTTACATCTGGGTCATATTCATCCTCTTCTTCTTCTTCTTCTTCAGATTGATTTGTTTACGTTCGTTCATGACGCGTCACGTTAAATATCGCTGCTGCAATGAATTGTGGGTCTGTTTCTCCTTCCTCTCTCACAGGAAGCTCCAGTGTGTCCTCTGATGAAGGAAACGTCGAAGCTCCTTTCTTAAGCACTTAGAGAATCTGAACATCATCATGATGTGAGGAAACACTTCAGGTCACTTCAAGGTTTAGGAAACTTCCTCAGTGAACTTGACAATTCCACCGCAGCCCGACTCTGAAGTTTGAGCTTATTTGTACAAATTCTTCACTTTTTCTTGGATCATGAAAGACTCTCGTCACCAGTTCCTTTGACTTCAGGAACATTTTCTCCGGAATTCTCCAGATTACTAGGAAACTCAGCGTCGGTGAGGATCAGAGGAGGACGACTTGTTCGTCTGTGGATCTGGATCAGAACTTCTTGAAGGATTCTTCTCCTCTGTGGGACCAGGCGTTGGTTCAGATCGTCACAAAAACCTGGTGGTTTGAAACAATGAAGCAGTAAACATGTCGGAGCTGCTCTTATCTTCGCTCCTGTGAGGGAGGTTTGACTCACGAGCCAACGACTAAGACCTTCTGGTTTTTCCATTTCAAACTAAATTGAATCTTTAAACAGAGGAAGATCTTTGATGTTGAGACGTGAAGTTCTCTGCCGCCGACACAAGAATGTGACTAAAAGAAACATTTACCTTTGTCTCGTCCACTAAAACCTCCTTGTTAGGATCATCATGTAAACACTGCACTTCACTGTCTGAGCCACTGGAGCCTGAAGGCACCACACACACACACACACACACACACACTGGAAGTCGAGTCAACACAAATTGAATATTTTATTCTACAAACATTCATTGTAATGTTGCATTGGCACTTTTTTTTTGTTTATTTTTTTTACATTCACTTACTGAACGTTTACATTTCACACACCGGCCACAACAAACGTCAACAAGAGTCCGACAGACAAGAGGCGTGAAGCGGCGGCGGGTGGGGGGACCGGGACCGGGACCGGACGGTGGTTCCTCAAGCAGCGCGGGGTGAGACACCGACTCTTCACTCCGGTTATACGGAGAAAAAATAAAGAAGCAGCCAAAGAATCTTTCAGTCACACGCAGCTGTTGGATCGTTTTACGCGCAGTTTTACGCGCAGTTTTACGCGCGCTCCTCACTCCTCTCCTCACTCCTCTCCTCACTCCTCTCCCTTGTGTCTCGCTCCTTTAAATTGTGATTGTGAAAAATATAATAAAATCCCCTTTGAAGAAAAGTGACAACAATACTTAACACGTCACGTGCAGCTGCGCTGGGATGTGACGCGCGGTCTCCAAGGAACAAAAAGCGATGAGCCGAAACATGATGTTGTTCTTCGGGCACAAACTCCTGTAAAAACACTTCACGTGTGAGAAAGTTCACACAGTTTCCTCCGGCACGTTCGATTAACCGTCGCCCGGTGGTCGGGCTCTGCTCACCGCTGCAGCGCCTCCGTGTCCTGGTCCGTCAGCACCGACAGGCGGCAGTTGTCCGTCTCCACGTTGTTCAGCGGGATGACGACCTGCGTGTCGTCCGGCTCCGCTCGCACGGTGCCGGAGAACGGCCGCAGCGGGCACGTGTTGCTGCCGGCGGGCGACGAGATCCTCCAGAACAGCTCCTTCATCTTCTTGCGGAACTCGCGGCGCATCAGGCAGTAGAGCACCGGGTTCAGGCAGCTGTTGGTGTGCGCCAGGCACACGGTCACCGGGTGCACGTACGTGTGCACCGTGTAGTACGTCCGGTCCCAGTTGACCAGGTTGAACTTGACCAGGACGCCCCACAGGGTGATGGCGTGGTTCGGCATCCAGCACACGAAGAAGGAGAGGACGACGATGGTGACGGAGCGCGTGACGCGCGAGCGCCGCTTCACCTGGTTGTTGTTCATGCTGCGCAGGCGCACGAAGCGCAGCAGCAGCAGGTAGCACACGGTGACGATGAGCATGGGGAACACGAAGGCCACCAGGATCTTCTGCAGGTGGTACAGCGCCAGCCACGACTGCCCGTCCGGGAAGCCCAGCAGGCACAGCCGCTCCCCGGCCACGCTCTTCACGGTGGAGAAGATCGCGGTGGGCAGAGAGGCCGCGGTGGCGGAGACCCAGAGCCCCGCGATCACCCAGCGCACCGGGCACACCCGCCGCCGGGTCCGGTCCTTCAGCGCCGAGGCCACCGACCAGTAGCGCGTGACGCTCATGGCGGTGAGGAAGAACACGCTGGCGTACATGTTCATCACGGTGACGGACAGGATGATCTTACACATGGCGTTCCCGAACGGCCAGCTGAAGTCCAGGGCCGTGTCCACGGCCCAGAAGGGCAGCGTCAGCACGAACTGGAAGTCCGTGGCCGCCAGGTTGAGGATGAACAGGTTGATGCTGGAGCGCTTCTTCCTGCCGCGGCGCGCCTTCATCAGGAAGAGCACCAGCAGGTTCCCGACCAGCCCCGCGGCGCACACCACCGAGTACACGATGGAGATGAGGATGCGCAGCGCCGGGGAGCCGTCCGCCGGCACGTCGATGTCGTCCAGGCTGCTGAACCGGTTCGGTCCCGCGGAGGACCGGTTCCAGGAGGACGTGGTGTTGTGGCTCCACGGCTCCGCCATCCTCTCCGGTAACAGACCCGAGCCGAGTCCCACAGGGCGCATCACCTCCTGCGCTCCCGGGGAGAGGAGGCTCGTGGCGCGGGCAGGTGCGCGCGGTCCCCGCGGCTCATGTTGTGTCTCTGACGGGTCACTGTTCACTGCCGAGCCCCGCGAGCGCGCGGCTCACTTATACCCTCTGCTGGTGCCCGATGATGCGCGTGCCCGACAGGTAACTGGCGTGTTATTTAATAAGGGGAACGGCGACAGAGAGGAGAGCCGGACAGGGCCGGTCCCAGCGAGGGGCAGGTGCCGAGGGGGACCTCGGCCCCAACACCCCCCCTCCAGAAACCTGTCAATCAGAGTTTGACTTGATACAGTTTGTGTAAAGTGACTCAAGCAACATGAATATATTTATATTCTTACTTTCAAACTATTCATTGAAGTATCAACTACTTTTTTTGGGCCGTTTTAAATAAATATTTTCGCAAACATTTAAGATTTGACTGATGCTCTTTTTGAAAGTACAGATCAATATCTGTTCCTGGTGTCTTTAGGAATGTTAGTAACTAAAAATTTAAAATTACATATTAAGTTGATTGTTTTAATGATATAACTTTCTCCCATTTTATTTTTTATTTTGTCGCATTTGTGACTTTTTGTGTGTGAGTTTTGTAGTGAGAGTTTATTTTTTAGGATCATTTTGTCATTTATAATGACAATGAGTGAGGGATGATGGGAGTTGTAGTCGTTTGGATTGTTTCGGTGTCTTGGTTCAGGAGCTGGATTCTCCTCAGAGGTCAGAGGTCAAACAAACTGAGACATTGATTCACTCCAGTAAAAACTCTGAACTTCTGGGTCTCTGAGGAGTCGAACTGCCGCTAACGTTTGTTTCTCTGATCACTTCACATCAGACGTCCCGCGACTTAAATCCTTTCATTTCAACACACGAACGAACTCCCATGGCCTCCAGCTTTTCGCAGAAACATTTAAAGGTACAGCTCCATCGCGCCCACAGAGAACGTCCAGTGTGTCAGCAGACAGTCCGGACTAAGATCCAGTGTGTAATACTTAGAAGAACTTATTCACAGAAGTTTAATATATTGTCCATAACTCTGTGTTCATATATGTTAAATCTAGTTCCATGAGGTGGACCGACCTCCGTGTGAATCTCCATGTGTCTACGTCGTGTTGAATGCGGTTGTTGAACTAAATGGTTTCAGAATACGTCGCGTTCACATTGAATTTTCAGACGCTGACGGAAACCAGGAATTAAATCGGCGGTGCACCACCATAAAGTGTCCCCTGTCGGCCGCTCAGTTGGTTACAGTTTTTGCAACTTTTCCACCAGATGCCGCCGGAAAATTACACACTGGGGCTTTAAACTTCACGGTTGGTGATGTATAGGATCAACTGGAGGGAATATGAATGGCGCTTTGAATCAACACTTGATGGACAGGGACTACTTTGCGTCTATAGGGAATTTATTAAACATCTGAGTGGACAAAAATGATGTGGAGTTCCCCAAGGCTCCATTCTGGGGCCTCTTCTGTTCATGCCCCCACGGGCCCACAGATCAACGACAGTGGTCCAGTTCAAGCTGTGAGTAAATGCGTTTCACTGCAGGTGTCTGTTGCTGTCAGTCGTTCTACAAGTCTGACGGTTGAGACGGAGACGAAAACTTGAAAATAAAATGAACTGTCTTCTTCTTGTGTGTAGTTCAGGAACCTTATATTTATTTAGACCTTTATTCCACAGGAGGCCTGTTATTGAGCGGCGGCGTGGGGAGAGAACACAATGTCACAGTAAAGCGCCGTCAGTAACAAGCAGCAGCTATTACTTATTTCTAGTCTAAACTTTTATCTGTTTCACATTTTATTTGCCAAGTGAATTTTAAAACTTAACGTCTACAGTTTTCATCTCGGTGTTTTAGTCCCTGTATCGATTTCTTCTGTCCAACAAGATGCTGTTGATTATTGGACCGGTGTCATTTCACCATCAGGGGAGTTTGTAAATCCTGCATCGTGGCTCCGGAGGGTTCTTCAGACCACAGCGCTGTTCATCTGTGAGGCTGTGGATGTGCTGATTTTGATCCATCTGAAGATTCTTAACGCTCTCACAGAGTTACGAATCTGTTCAATTAAAAAGGCCTTTTCCTCAGTAAGCCGTGGATTAGCAAACCGCCTCAACACGGTGTTAATCAAAAGAAGCCGTTTTATTACGGAGGGAGACGAGAGGGAGGGAGGCACGTAAAACCAGGGAGATAAAGACAGACCATAAAAAAACGCTGTAAAGTGGAGAATGAGCTGAACAAAGGTCAAAGTGAAAGTTGTCCCAGAAAAGGAATCAGGGCCTCGATTGAGATGCAGAAGAAGAAGAACAGGAGATTAATTCCTCCTGAGTGGCCTGATGCTGAATTGGCGTAAGAGTTCGATAGCTGTGATTTTAATGATGAGCGTACTAATTTTAGAAATTGAGTCTTCAGGCTGTGAGATTAAAATGAATGACTTGAGTGAGTGTAAATCTTTTTAAAATCCTTTGGTGGGTTTAAGGAGAGAAAGAGCGGTGCGGGGGAAGTCAACAAGACATTGTGCCTGGAAACTGGAAGCTGCCTCTTTCCGTATAATCTGTGGTTTTCATGGAACAGCCGGGGGAAGGAACGTGTCCGGTTGATGGGGGCGTCAGAATTTCCTCTTTGCAGATGACGTGATTCTGTTCGCTTCAGACCGTGAAGCTTCTGAATGTCCCAGGACGGCTTGTAGGCGAATGGGCTTGGAATAAGCAGCCCCCCTCGAGTCCGAGGCCGAGGCCATGGTTCAGGTTTCGGATCAGGATCCTCGTGGACGCCTTCAAGTGCAGGTTTACTGGGAACATCCAACTGGGTGGAGACAGAGAAC
>NC_061521.1:26460000-26472500 GCF_022379125.1 Scophthalmus maximus | reverse complement strand
GTCTCGTCTCCTCGCCTCCTCGTCTCCTCGTCTCGTCTCCTCGTCTCGTCTCCTCGCCTCCTCGTCTCCTTGCCTCCTCGTCTCGTCGCTTCCTTGTCTCCTTGTCTCGTCTCCTCGTCTCCTCGCTTCTTTGCCTCCTCGCCTCCTCGTCTCCTTGTCTCGTCTCCTCGCCTCCTCGTCTCCTCACCTCCTCTTCGCCTCCTCGTCTCCTCGCCTCTTCGCCTCCTCGTCTCCTCGTCTCGCCTCCTCGTCTCCTCGCCTCTTCGCCTCCTCTTCGCCTCCTCGTCTCCTCGTCTCGTCTCCTCGTCTCGTCTCCTCGTCTCCTTGCCTCGTCTCCTCGTCTCGTCTCCTCGCCTCCTCGTCTCCTCGTCTCGTCTCCTCGTCTCGTCTCCTCGCCTCCTCGTCTCCTTGCCTCCTCGTCTCGTCGCTTCCTTGTCTCCTTGTCTCGTCTCCTCGTCTCCTCGCTTCTTTGCCTCCTCGCCTCCTCGTCTCCTTGTCTCGTCTCCTCGCCTCCTCGTCTCCTCACCTCCTCTTCGCCTCCTCGTCTCCTCGTCTCGCCTCCTCGTCTCCTCGTCTCCTCGTCTCGCCTCCTCGTCTCCTCGTCTCCTCGTCTCCTCGCCTCTTCGCCTCCTCTTCGCCTCCTCTTCACCTCCTCGTCTCGCCTCCTCGTCTCGTCTCCTCGCCTCCTCGTCTCCTCGTCTCCTCGCCTCTTCGCCTCCTCGTCTCCTCGTCTCCTCGTCTCCTCGTCTCCTCGTCTCCTCGCTCGCTGCCTTGCGGTGGAGTCGTGTCGAGGCTTCACACTCACGTGGTGTTGTCCAGGAGGAAAGTGTCCTCAGAGTGACGGGCAGCGTCCAGAGGAGGGGGCGTGTCCTCCAGAGCCGCCACCGCCGCAGAAACCATCATCACTCAGTGCTGATGCCGGCGCCGATCAGGGTTTTCATTTTTCATGACCTCGCTGCAGAGATGGAGCTGATTGGGTTTCGGACAGGAGGTTCTGTTGGTCGAGATAAGAGACGCAGAAATAATACATTTATTAATGAGAGAGGGAGGAGGAGGAGGAGCTGGACGGCGTTTGACCTTCAGCTCCGAGTCCGCTGCCAAATATTCATAAGAAAAGTCTGAACCTCAGGTCACGACACGAATGACGACGTGGACGTTGGAGCTTTAATCGTCTTCATGAAGTTTGAGAAGGAAACGATGATGTGACAGCGATTCATTTTTATATTGGTCTGGTTCTGCTGCTCGTCCAGAGGAAAATTTGTTTCTTTTAATATGATGTCTGCTGCTGTGTAATGGACACACACACACACACACACACACACTCACACACTCACACACACACACACACACACACACACACACACACACACACACACACTCAGAAAAATGGCAAATAACTTCACAACTTCATTGGTTTCCAGGACAATCAGGTCCAGAGAAACAGTAAATATGAAATGTAAATAAAAGCCTGGGATAATCAACGATGACATTGAAAACTTTGATGAAATTTAGTTCGTAGTTGTGTTTGTTCGCGTCATTCATATGAAAAACACGAATAAACACACGTTAACATGTTGAGGGACATGGAACATCCCTCAGTCCTGCACCAAATCTCACACACTCATAAATATCAGTTCACTGAATATGCCTGATTTTTATGGATGAATTATTCCTGGATATAAATCTGTACTTGGGTTCGTATCGGGAATATCTGAGCTGCATTCTTGACACGTACATCATCCATCTTCATTCACAGTCCTTGACTCCAACAGACAGGTTGATTAAATCTACTGTATATGAACCGGTGCATCATTTCAGATTTTCTCATTCATGTTTATGTGTTTTCCACGTTTTCCTGACACGACGACATGACGACACTGACCGACCCTCAGAGACAAGTTCAACGTCTACGAGTGAAGCGTCCATGCAAAGTAAAAGAAGATGAAGAGGAAACATCTTCATCTTCATCAGTCTTCAGCCGAACTCACAGGACGAACACAAAAGTTCTTGTTATCTGCTGCAGCTCTGTGATGGATTGGATTTACACCAGAGAAGAATCACACTCAGCCTATTCCAAGCACAATAATAATCCCCAGAATAATTACTGTAATCACTGTAAAACGCTCACATACTGGATAAACACTGTCCCTGAGGAGAAGAAGAAAGTGGCTGTGATGAAATCCTGGGGTCTGAAAAGAGTCTATTTATATTTTATATCACAAAGATCTTCAAGATGGAACGTGACCAGTGAGCACAGATTTGTGCATTGAAGGAAAATGTCAGAACATTAAAACAATCAGAGTTCATCAGACTGCGGGAGTGAGGGGTTTAATATTCATCTGCTCGTGGGCGATCGTCTTATAAACCTGCTGTACGCTGATGATGATGTCGTCTTCTCTCCTCATAGCGACTGATCGCAGTACGTTCAAGTTATGGAATGTTAAAGCTGAGGTTTCCTTCCTGCTGACTGTGGAGAACTGGATCGATCGATGATGAACTTCATCAAACCTGAAAATGAGCCACATGCTCAGTGTAGGACTCTCGGTCCTCCGTCCGCACGTCCACCTCCATCATCACGTTCTCAGCTCGACGTTGAACTTTTGCTCCGCAGACAAACAGACTCTGGAAAGCAGCTGATGGACTCGTCTGTCGTGCTTCGGACACGTGAGTGAGTTCTGCGTCTGTTTGCTCACACCTGCTGAGGGAGGCCCCCGGAAAACCACCGATAACGACTGGGAACAAGATAAGAGAAGCCAACTGTGCCCGGAACCAGAACCACAACAACGACCTGACGAGAGCGACCGCTGCGATGCTCTCAGGTGCGTGAGGGTGAAGTTGGTGAGAAGAGATTGTCTGATCTGTTTGCTGACGGCCTCCAGACGATGTCGTGGTTAATTTCCTGTGAGGCTGAGAACAATAATGCGACGCAGTCGGAGCTGATAAACTTCCTGCGCGACATCAGTTGCTTGACGTTCCTGAGTCTCTTCCAACAGCAGCAGGAGCAGAGAATCAACAGGCAACAGGCCTGACGGGTGTCAACTGATAAGAGCAATTCACAGAACTCCCCTGCTCCACCCGTCCACTGTATTCTTATTTAAGTGGCGGCGGCGGCGGCGGCGGCGTGGAGTCTCCAACACCGAGTTAATTAACAAACACAGATAAGAAGGAGAGCGACCACGTCAACGCCTGCCGCTGGAAAATGTGGCTATCAGCCGGTTGTTTGGGTTCGAGTCGCAGATGGACTCAGTGCCAGCGGAGCGAATCACAGATAAGTGGCGTTTACACTGAAAGGTCCATAAAACACGAGGCAACGCCCCCGACAACACCACAGAACAATAAAGAGCAATAAAAGCGACGGACGGCGTTGCAACAAAGCATGCTGGTCTCTGCCAGGGCTCACGAAGACAGACCAGGGGAGGACTGATCCATGAATCGCTCCCTGGAGGAAACAACCTGAGGTGGGTACTGATTCTCACCTCCTCCTTCAGCAAGTGAGAGGCCTCGTATCACGACGTTCACTAAACGACCGGGCGATGGAAGTACAGAAGACCTCCAGTCGAACCTCCACCGACAACACTTCAACCTGAATTCAAACCTGTACGTTTGAATCACAGACTGTAAATAAAGATGCTTCCTCCACAGAACTGGAGCTGAAACCTCCCGGATGATACGTCACACCCACAGTCCAGATGAGAACAATCAGACGCATCAAGTTTGACTATATTTATATTTATGAGTGTGGGGGATTTGGTGCAGGACTGTTGGGACATGAGATCTACTGAGAGATGTTCCAGGTCCCTTGGAAGTAGAAAAATATTAAAAAACAAAATCTCACAACCAACAAACCAACAAACGAACCAACGAACCAACAAACAAACAAACAAACGAACCAACGAACCAACGAACAAACGAACCAACGAACAAACGAACAAACGAACAAACGAACAAACGAACAAACGAACAAACGAACAAACGAACCAACGAACAAACGAACAAACGAACCAACGAACGAACCAACGAACCAACGAACAAACGAACCAACGAACAAACGAACCAACGAACCAACAAACAAACGAACCAACGAACGAACCAACGAACCAACGAACAAACGAACCAACGAACAAACGAACCAACAAACAAACGAACCAACGAACAAACGAACAAACGAACAAACGAACCAACGAACAAACGAACCAACGAACAAACGAACAAACGAACAAACGAACAAACGAACCAACGAACGAACCAACGAACCAACGAACCAACGAACCAACAAACAAACCAACGAACAAACGAACCAACGAACCAACGAACCAACAAACCAACAAACGAACCAACGAACCAACGAACCAACAAACGAACAAACGAACAAACCAACAAACCAACAAACCAACAAACCAACAAACGAACCAACGAACCAACGAACCAACGAACAAACGAACCAACGAACCAACGAACCAACGAACTTGTAACTTGTTATCTTGTTCAAGATAATAAATACGTGTAGATATTTAAAATCTTTAAGCTTGTACCAGTTTCTCTTTTAATTTCTGTCCAGGCTTTGTCCCTTTTTTAAAACCCACCACGAAGTCGGTAACTCCCATCGGCTGACGGGTCGCTCCTGCGTCACACCTGGAGGTGCCGGGTGAAGTCAAAATGAAGGTTATTCTGGTGACGGACAAGCACCGAGGTCGTAGGTGTCTTTAATCCGCCCCGTTGGCCTGAGCAGCCCGACGCTCACCAAGACAAACAGAGAAGAGTGAAGACGGAGCTGAAGATCCGTCGTCCGCTGAAACTCGTCTGGAGGCCGAAGACGAGACGGAGCCGATGAGTGGGTGCTAAATCAAAATAGTGTCGGAGAAAAATCGTCCCTGACTCTCAGAATATTGAGTGTGGTTAAAGTCGGCCCTTCGTCCTAAATGGACCGAGACGGACACAGAGCGTTTCTATGGAGACAGACACTCTGTCTGTTTGATGATGTGTCCCAGGCGCCAGACTTGACTTGAAGGTGACCAAGATAAAAAAAATGATATAATAATACATTCATGATACAGTAGAGATATTTTCCTGTTGCTGCGTTCACGTCAGTGACGTCGGGCGGATCTCGACTCTAATCACACTGAACTGTTCCTGTCGACCGTCACATCTTCTCCTCGTCTTGTTCCGAGCTGCAGTGATAGAATCAGAAAGTTAAACACGAGAATCAAACCATCCATTGAATTCAAATGAAGCTCTAATATTAATGAGTCTATGTTTTTATTCAGTGAGATAAACTCTCCCTCTGTTCATTACAAACTGTTTTAAAATCAGAATAAATAAATATCTATTGATCTGCACACATGAAAAGATTTGTCTATAAATCTCTCCCTTCTCTTTTGTCCCTGACGGGATCCTGTAGATGATGACGTTGGTTTTCCACCGATCTGATTGGTCGGTAGTTGGGCAAAATCATCACACACACAAACTCCATTTCCTCGTTCCTTTGTAGGATTATAAGAAATTATTTTTATACGCGTCTATGCACAAATTGAGGATCCAGATAGAAATATGCAGATGACGTCAGGTGTATTTGTTTTGTTGGCAGATTGACGAGTTGAATTAAATGAAAATATGTCATGTATGGTTTTAAAATGAGCCAGATTCATTTGGGATTTATCTTTTCCACTGTGCACACTCACAGCATGTCACCTTGAGCTGTTGTGATTCAAATGAAATGCATGAAACCTCTCGCGGGAGGATCCATGAAACCTTCCACTGGGCCCGGCAGCCTGGGCTCTGCTCCAACCTGGCAACCCAACAGCTGGCGCCGGCCATTCACCCAGTGCAGCAGCTCCAACCTGGCAACCTGACAACAAGGAGACAGATACTTGGAGTCAGGCTGCGGTGAGCTGGCTGCAGTCAGGCACCGAGCATCCATCTGCGTCAACTCGTCTTTCAGTTCACTTCACCTGGAAGGAAATGAATGTATGAGCATGTCGCTGCTGCCGGTTCCTGCAGATGTTTCATAGCCTCTGGAACGCAACACGAGCAGAGTGACATCAAACCTGAATCAAACCGGAATCAAACTGGAATCAAACCAGAATCAAACCGGAATCAAACCTGAATCAAACCTGAATCAAACCGGAATCAAACCTGAATCAAACCTGAATCAAACCTGAATCAAATTGGAATCAAACCTGAATCAAATCGGAATCAAACCTGAATCAAACCTGAATCAAACCTGAATCAAATCGGAATCAAACCTGAATCAAACCTGAATCAAACCTGAATCAAACCTGAATCAAACCGGAATCAAACCAGAATCAAACCTGAATCAAACCTGAATCAAACCGGAATCAAACCTGAATCAAACCTGAATCAAACCGGAATCAAACCTGAATCAAACCTGAATCAAACCTGAATCAAACCTGAATCAAACCGGAATCAAACCTGAATCAAATCTGAATCAAACCTGAATCAAACCTGAATCAAACCTGAATCAAACCTGAATCAAACCAGAATCAAACCTGAATCAAACCGGAATCAAACCTGAATCAAACCTGAATCAAACCGGAATCAAACCGGAATCAAACCTGAATCAAACCTGAATCAAACCTGAATCAAACCTGAATCAAACCGGAATCAAACCGGAATCAAACCTGAATCAAACCGGAATCAAACCTGAATCAAACCTGAATCAAACCTGAATCAAACCGGAATCAAACCTGAATCAAACCTGAATCAAACCGGAATCAAACCTGAATCAAACCTGAATCAAACCGGAATCAAACCGGAATCAAACCTGAATCAAACCTGAATCAAACTGGAATCAAACCTGAATCAAATCTGAATCAAACCTGAATCAAACCTGAATCAAATTGGAATCAAACCTGAATCAAATTGGAATCAAACCTGAATCAAACTGGAACCAAACCTGAATCAAACCGGAATCAAACCGGAATCAAACCTGAATCAAACCTTAATCAAACCGGAATCAAACCTGAATCAAACCTGAATCAAACCGGAATCAAACCGGAATCAAACCTGAATCAAACCTTAATCAAACCGGAATCAAACCTGAATCAAACCGGAATCAAACCTGAATCAAACCTGATTCAAACCTGAATCAAACCTGAATCAAACCGGAATCAAACCTGAATCAAACCTGAATCAAACCGGAATCAAACCTTAATCAAACCGGAATCAAACCTGAATCAAACCAGAATCAAACCTGATTCAAACCTGAATCAAACCTGAATCAAACCTGATTCAAACCGGAATCAAACCGGAAACAAACCTGAATCAAACTGGAATCAAACCAGAATCAAACCAGAATCAAACCTGAATCAAACCTTAATCAAACCGGAATCAAACCTGAATCAAACCGGAATCAAACCTGAATCAAACCTGATTCAAACTGGAATCAAACCTTAATCAAACCTGAATCAAACCTGAATCAAACTGGAATCAAAAACCTTAATCTACTTTGTGCTGAAGCCGACACGACGTGACCCGTCTGCTGCCCTACTCATCATCGTGGGGCGTTGAGGCCTCTTGAGTTCAAATAATAACATTATTTTTGAATTTACTTTTTCCTTTTGATTCTGAACATCAAATGTCACCAACTTACATCTCACACACATTTGTCCTTCTGTGCTTGTGAGGACCCTCGTGGCTGTAATGAATTCCCTATGATCTTCATCCTCATGCAAACCTTCAGATAAATCTGAATCCAACGTGAAACTCTCCACTTCACAGAGTCTTTTGAAGTGGAGACTGTTCAAAATGTCCTCGCTGAACGGTCCTCACAATGATAGCAATGCAAGCACACACACACACATCATATTTATCTCAAGACGGATTGAGATGAAAGAGAAACATTTCATTTGACTGTCATCTCAACGATCGACTCCAGGATCTTAGCTTCCTGTAGCTAATGGTCACTTCACTGTTATAGCAAAAAAACAACATTTTTATGGGTATGATAAAATATGAAATAACAACAAATCCTTAATCAAGTGTAGATACAAGTATGAGACAGTTCTCGCTTTGGCTCGTTTCTCTGATCGCTTCACGTCCAGACGTCCCACGACTCGAATCCTTCAAACGCCTCAAATGTGCAGTAAAGTCCAAAATCACCAAGATCTAAAAATGTGTATCGTAAAATTGTTGCCTCTTGTGGCAGATGAACACAAGACTTTGATTAAAACTACTTCTCCAGGTAGTAAAGATAAAGAGCGTGGCTGGACGACTTTAGACGAGTTCATGAGGAACAGTTCCAGACCGAACCTTCAGACCTCCGGGTCTCTGTTGGTCTCTGAGCAGGTTCAGATCGACAGCGACCCTGAAGGCTTCTCGTCTTCACAGTGTGAAAAGCCTGTTGGTGGGACGAGGCTGCCGATTGGCTGTGGGGTCGATCTGGAATCCTCTCGCTCCGCGGATCGGCAATTATTTCTGATTGAGTCTCGACGTCGGATCAAAACGTCAAATGAAATGAAATCGTAGAACAAAGAACACGTGTGATTACTTCTGCCTGAATTACAAAAGACGATTAAGAATTACACAGACGTAAAAAAGTATTTTTCTCCCGACTCCTGCCGGAGCGACGACTGTGAATCACATTACATTTTTCACAGCTGGGTTCAAGCCCGAGGACGTTTCAGAGGTTTTATATTTTCTCTCTCTCAGGTTTCACACAGTCACAGACAGTTTTCATCTTCGTTCACCACCAATATCACAGTTCTGTCATATGACAGATGGTTTCCTGTCGCGACTCGAGCCTCTTAATAATCACACATAATTAGATTAACGGTCAAATGAAGCTAAACGCCTCAGTTAGTCAGTCAAGCATGTTTTCAATATACAAATATACAAATATATAACTGACACACTACATTAAAGATTAGACCGGTAAGAATTTTCAATCTTTCGGGGGTTACAATTTGAAATACTTCCCTAACACTTCAATTAAAAACTGTTGATTATCATGCGCTGCCGTTGGATATATAATTTGTGCCTCCTTGTCATCTGACAATTTCGGATTCAAATCATGGAGCCATTTTACATTTATATAAATCCAGTTATCAACATTTAGATGAATGCGGCCATTTAAATGCTAATTTGACTTTTCCAGGACGCGGCGGCCAGACGTGGCTGCTGTACTGTCCCTATATGGTTTGTAGCCTCAAGGGTTGAAAGGTTCATTCAACTGCATTTTGATGAAGACTTTAATGTAAAAATTGACATTTCTTAAAAAACTAAAGTGAAAAGTTTTGCTATCAACACTAGAAGTCTGGTAACGTACCAGCAGCTTCCCTGGTAACGACCTCTGGTTGTGGCCCAATCACGCAGATGCTACACGGAGGGGGCGGGGCTCATGACCTATACTGCAGTCAGCCACCAGGGGGCGATCGTGAGGATTTGGCTTCACTTTAGAGGAGCCGTCATGTCGTCCATCTTTATTTACAGTCTGTGGGGTAAACGTGTCAGAGCGGAGCTCGACAGTCGGCCTCAGATGAGCTCCAGAGACGTGTTTTTGACTTGCAGCAGGACTTGTTGGGTGAAGGTCACTTAGTATTTGCTTTGTTGTGAACTCGGCTCACGAGGCCATTTGATTTCCCCCGACTCAGAGGTTCATAAGTAACTGATTCACATTAAAGGGCAGATTGTTCCGTCTCAGGGGGGAAGAGGAAAAACACCATGGACAGAGTTGTTGGGTCAACTCTCAGGGGGAAATTGCAAATATTCCCGTGCCCTTGTCTCTGCGTCCTGAGCAGGTCCCTGATCTGGTCCCTGATCTGGATTCTGTTCCACTCTCTCAGCTCTTTTGTCCTGGTCGTGTTCCTGGTAAACAGACCCTTCAAGGTCCACGACTCCAGGAGGTGACATGGTGATGAGGGGGTTTGGTCTGCGACCCGAGGACGGGTGATAATTGCATTTTGTGCTGCAGACGAGAATTTACACAAAGGTCATAGCAAAAAGAGAGAAATAGACAAAATATTTGCCAACAGTTCGTCACAAATCTCTTCTCTACAAAGAGGAAACAGTGGCACTCGACCAAGAGAGAGAAAAACTCCTGACTTCATCACCGTCTGTCCTGACGGTCGTATCCTCACACGGAGGTGACTGAAGGTGGTAAATCTATTTGTCATGTAATGGAAATTCAAGTTTGATGCATATTATGATTTCTGTGGGTTACAGCAGCTTTACTTGAAAACTCATACATGTGTCATACACCTACACCCTGTCATGAGGAGTCTCAGGTGTCCAACATGTAGTGGGTCTGTGCTGCGGCTGGTTAGAAAATGAGTGAAATGTGCAAAGTTTCTATCTCAACAACTTAGCCATAGTGCTAGCTGATAAACTGATTTACCTCCTAGAATCTGAAGCCATGATGTGTCTTTGATTTCACACTCAAAAGCAGTGACCATGGTTTTTGCTACAGTAGCTGAAATACCAAGAGGAAGATTTTGTAGAGGCGCAGCTCACGAGCCAGGTAACATTAACCCCCTGTGTTTACAGCTAAGTTAGCTACAAAACACTGTCTGTCAGGTAGGCAGGCGGGAAGGTAGGTAGGTATATGGGTAAATAGGTATTTAGGTAAACAGGTAGGCAGGTAGGCAGGTAGGTAGGTAGGTAGGTAGGCAGGTAGGTAGGTAGGTAGGTAGGCAGGTAGGCAGGTAGGTAGGTAGGTAGGCAGGTAGGCAGGTAGGCAGGTAGGTAGGTAGGTAAGTAGGTAGGCAGGTAGGTAGGTAGGCAGGTAGGCAGGTAGGTAGGTAGGTAGGTAGGCAGGTAGGTAGGTAGGTAGGTAGGTAGGTAGGCAGGTAGGCAGGTAGGTAGGTATATGGGTAAATAGGTATTTAGGTAAACAGGTAGGTAGGCAGGTAGAAGGCAGGTTAGTAGGTAGAAAGATTAAGAAACGACAACAAAAGAGCATCATCACAATAATCATGTCTTTTTTGCCTCGATTTCTTTTCAGAAAAGGGAAAAATAAAGGTTAACACATTGTTCATTTTTCTCTGTTGTTGTTCATTTGTCAGTGCGTTGGCAGAGGCCAGAGGCCAGTGGCACCTCCTCTAGGTGCCTCTGGCCTCTGAGAAGAGTTATACTGTTGTGTTCACCTCCCAGATTGTAAATCAACGTGTACATATTAAACACGGTCGAAAGCTGAATTCATGAGTAATGTGCGCAACTCCACATTCTGAGGCACCAAAAAAGAACAAAGCAGTGTGATGTTCACAGGTCAAGATAACGAAGGATACGGTGATCATGAATTCACTTCACTCGCCGACTGCGACACCAGCGCAGCAGCAAAGGCCGAGACGCAGGCTGATCGTGACTGACAGTCCGTCAGCAGCAGCAGCAGAGTGTTCTATGACACCGGGTTGTGGATGCCAGGAAGAGGGAACGTGGCCAGAGATCCAACGTGCTGCGCTGAACTACAACGAGTGTTTCAGCCCTGAGGAGGAAGCTAACGGGACGAGCGCTGAGCTCTGATGTGACTTTAAAAAACACTCACACTTCACCTTTTAGGAAGATTGGCCTCTTCCTGCGAGGAGAGTGAATCAAACTGTCACTCGTACTGTGGAGTGCTGCACTGACAGAGGACGCCAAGTGTGATGCATACTTTGATAATGTGGAAGTAAAGTCTCACTTCCAGGTCAAATGCCTCCGAACAGGCTCACGGTCGTCACAGACGTCTGATTATTAAATGTGAACTACAACACATTCATGTTGCTGACACTTTTGTCCAAAGCGACTTACAATCATGGATTTTTGACTCATATGAGAGGTGGGGCAGGAAGCATGGAGGGCCTTACATGTTACCCTTACCCACACTTTTTATCGAGAAAGGGATTCAAACCATGACCCTCTGTACCAAAGTCAGTGGTGAAACCCACTCAGATATCACACTCATGGCCTCTCTGTGAGACGTCTGTGTTTGTGGATGTCATTGTTCGCTCTACTTGTGCGTCTCCGCCTTAGTTATCTGTTGTGGGTGTTTCCTGTTTTATTTTGAAATTCATTTCCTGTTGTCCCTCGTTTCTGTTACTTTACCTCGTCCTGTTTCCCGCCCTTGTCTCTAATGTGACTCACCTCCGGCCGGGCGGTGGCGTCTCTGGAGGATCCGTCCTTCAGCCGTTAAACTTGACGATGATGAGCTGCTCCAACAGCTCTGACGGTGGGTCTTTGGAGGGATCACTTCCTGAAGGAGTGGTATTTCTTTGCTGCGCAGCTGCTGACTGAAGTAAAGACTCCGAGTCTGTGGAGGTTGTTTTTCTCCCCGAACAAAGATAATAATAATCACCTTCAAGCCGCTGCTGAGGGAGAGAAACTAGACGTGACGCCTGCAAACACAATGTCTGCATCATAAAGACCTGCACAGCTGCTCGCGAGCAGAACCAACTGAGGTTATCTCACGCAGTTCCCACTGACTTTCATTTCAAATATCACTCCAGTGGTGAGTCGGCAAAACACCGGGCGTCGAGTCCACACAAAAGTTTTTTGCTCCATGTCAGAAA
>NC_061521.1:26422500-26455000 GCF_022379125.1 Scophthalmus maximus | reverse complement strand
GTTTTAATGAGTGTCATTGTGCTGAGACCTGACCTGCCTCCTGTGATCAGCATCCACTCTCCACACATTGATCTGGTGTCGGACGGCGTCAGGACTGTGATTTCCACAGGGGTTTGTGGGGGAGGGGGGCGGGACCTATGGTTCGCCTCCCAGGCTCCAGAACGGGCCGTGAGTGAAGATGGTCGACGGCGTCTTTGTTTCCTCCCGTTGTTCAGAATTCATTCAGGAGCCGCCATCTTGTGCCACTGACGTCATGTGGAGTCAGAGTCTGTGATCAGTAGTGATCTTGGAGTGGAGTCGTGGTGTCGAGGCCCCGCCCACACGCGCTCTCGACCAATAACGAGTCTGTGTCAGCTGTAGATCATGACGTCTCTGCCCCTTGTTTACTTTGGTCCATGTCCCATCTTCTAACATGGAGGGGGTGGGGCATATGACCTGTACTGCAGCCAGCCACCAGGGGGCGGTCCATGTGATTTGGCTTCACTTTAGAGGAGCCGTCACGTCGGTTTGAAACAGTCACGTGTGATTATTGTGGTTGTCGTACGATCGACAACACAACTTTATATATACAGCGTGTGTCACTGATCTATTGTCAAACTCTCTGATTGTAATCTGATTACCTGACACATGTAAGTGACATGTGTACACGTTCGTGACAGGACGTGCTGTGCAGCTGCTCCACTAATTAAACGCTGGTGTTTCAGCGCTGCCTCCCACTGAATAAGTAGGACACGATTAATTCTATGTTTAGGAAAACAACGCGGTGCATTAATGAAAGCACAGCGAGCGGCGACGCACATCAGAGGCTCCGCTCACGCCGCTCTGATTACAGTGATTTTACAACGTTTGAACAGGTTATTATCTCACTTCAAGAAACACAGTTTAAATACTGTACAACACACACACACACACACACACACACACACACACACTCAACGACCCCCTCCAGCTCTTTTCTCCTCTGTTATCATGAGTCGCCCTCGCAGCTCAGCAGCGATGGATGTCGGGGGTCGTGTTGTTCCCCTGCTGCCTGATGATCACACCAACTGTGAAATCAGTCACATTCACGCGGCAGCAGCTCGAGTGGGAGAGCGACACCACGACACCATGAAGGAGTTGAGGTCAGCTGACTACGTATGGATCAGTTCATGGACGTACCGGATATATATCGAACAATGATCGTAGACGTGAGGAACACATCTCAGAGATTTGAAGAACTACACTCAGCCCTTTTCCTTCTGCTTCACGCACCAACAATCTTTCACAATTCTGAGCAAATCTGGTTCGGAACCTGAACAGCTGGTTTGCACCTGGCACCATGACATCGGTGGGCGTGTCGTCGTTGTTGCAACGCGCTTTTTTGTAATATACGTCTTCTTATCGTCCGTCTCGTTTTCTGAAGGTGAACAAACATCCACGTTGGCAGAATGCCGTCATCTGTACGTCCTTTAATTGTGTCCTCCTGTGTTGACGCGTCCATGGTTACAATGGTTCCACTTAAAAACTGTTTGTTCGCTAGAGAGCGAGTTCAAATGACCCCGAACGGAAACAGTTCGTCACCCGTTGGTTAGTGAGCGGCCATTTTGAAGCCGCAGGAGTTTCGCATTGTGACCAGCGCCATCTTGTTTGTTTGGGCAACCAGACGTAGGAGCAGGGGGGTGTGGCCTGACTGAGAGCTCGTCCACCTTCGCCTGCAACCTTGCACCGATTGGACGGTACCAGCTGACAATCACACTGTGTCCACGCCCCCAACACAATCGGTGCTTTATGGTCTATGTGGCTGTAAATTAACCATAATGTCCGAGATGAACATCATGTGTTGAAGAAGACTTGAAACTAGAGATTGAACCTTAAACTCCTCAGGAAAATGTTTTTCTGACGTTATGAATCAAGTGAGAAGTCGAGTCACGTTCTCACAGAGTCGCCCCCTGCTGGTCAGGACACAGAAGACAGGCTCTTCAGGCTCTTCAGGCTCTTCAGGCTCTTCAGGCTCTTCAGCATTGGACCTGGTGGTGACTACGTCCGTTTCTATAAACAGAGAGAAACAGACAAAGGATAAAGACGAGCCGCTGTTTTTTCCTGCGGGGACATGAAACATGAAGCTGAACCGGATCAGTTACACGGACAAACGCTGTTGATAACGTGAACGCTCCACAACAAGCTGCGTTCACAAGATCTACAATCTGACAGAGGCAGATAGTGAGGAGGGAAGAAAGAAGGAAGGAAGAGGAGAACGGGATGACGGAGGAGAGATGAGGTTGAAAGAAGAGATAAGAGTCTGTCAGGTCCAGATCAGGGTTTTTATCTCATGCAAACACCCACGAAATCAGTCTCTGATGTGTTTGTCTTCTCATTACTCGGCTCTGACTTCACGGTGAAGAGACGGATCAGTGGGGCGTGAAGAATAGAAGGATTTCTGAAGGTAAAGACGAAGAGAGAATCCGGAGATGGGACTGAATTAACTCGAACACATTTCAAGCTGCTTCATTAAAAAACAGAATCCCAGAGAAGCCACATGACAAGAAAACCAAGCTTTTCTCTAAAAGCTCGTCCTCTGGATTCCGTCACTCTCGTCCCACTTAGCTTCTGTGACTAAGGTCTGTTGTTGTTGTTGTTGTAGTATTTTATTCATCATTATAAGTATTAATAAATCTTCACTCCAGTCTGTGAATCTGTGATAACTGCAGACAGAGAAGTTCTGATCATAACCAACAACGTGTTCCCGTCTCACAGATTATTGTTCACATCTGAAAAAGGCCGACGCTCGTTAAACTCGTGTGACACAAACAAGACGCAGCAGGTTCCACTAACACACCTTCACTCCTCATCCTCCATCGACGTGTTCCCTAACTGACACAATGAGATATTTCTATTTGGATCCATTTCATCTGGCAGTCTGTTTCATTTCCCTCCCTGAGCACATTCTGCGCTTGGTTGTGACTGATCCACCTCGGAGCCTCTGGATCCGTCTGTGGCCTCGTGTCTCCGGAGCAGGAGGATGAAGGTTTCCTGCTGTCAGACATATCACAGGATGTCAAGATGTCGTGTTTGTCCTGAGCAGGATGTCTCAGAATGCTTCACTGCATATTCTCTGTACTGTACGTGTGAAATACAAAGTGTTTTTAAATCGCACTCTGTCTCTGAGAGATAAGACCACGTCGCTCCGGGTCCGAGTTTAAACTGCAGATGTGAGCTTGTGGAGATTCGTCTGCTCAGTTCACGGACTGTGAATAAAGATGGACGACATGAAGCCAAATCCTCCTGATCGCCCCCTGGTGTCTGGCTGCAGTACAGGTCATAAGCCCCGCCCCCTCCATGTTAGCAGATGGGACATGTAGATGTTTCTGTTACGTGAGGTCGTTCTTATCATTGATGTTTGTTCACATGTTCATATATCTGATCACTTTTGCTTCTCATAATTGACAGCTGACACTGATTGGTCGAGACGGGGCCACTACGTCACAGACTCATGACGTCGCCAGCACAAGATGGCGCCTCCTGAATCTGAGATCGTTTAGCTTCATGTTTGTAAGACGAGAGGAAGAAGAGACGCGACGCGTCGTCCATCTCTGTTTACAGTCACTGGTTCAATCAAAGTTTAACTAGTGAGTCGTGAGTAGGATTTAGTGACATCTGGTGGTGAGGGTACAGATT
Organism: Scophthalmus maximus; assembly: GCF_022379125.1. Classification (NCBI taxonomy): domain Eukaryota; kingdom Metazoa; phylum Chordata; class Actinopteri; order Pleuronectiformes; family Scophthalmidae; genus Scophthalmus; species Scophthalmus maximus. The sequence goes on along the minus strand of NC_061521.1, from coordinate 26,451,346 downwards.
GCACGCAGCTTTATTCCCTGTCCGTTGTTGTTTCTAGTCGTCACGCATGATCTCAGAGGGAAACCTTGGTTTTTGCTGTGGAACCCAGTTCAAAGTCTGGCACTAAAATAAAATGTTGCTTAATAGTCTATGTGAATAAAATAATCATATTGAAAAGCCAGATCTGATCCAATCGACCAAGCTCTTTGTCTGCTTCAGCAACAGTTGCATCGGTGCACTGATGGTAACAAGGTCCAGTATTTCTCTCCGAACATTTATTCATTTCACCCTTGTTTGTGCCTCCTGAGACTTTTGGGCCATTTTTCTTCATCTGACTCTCACATCTCCACCGTCCGGCTCATCCGTCTGTGACCTGCAGTCGGACCTCTTAAGATTCTGACGGTTTGGAAAAGAGAAGTTCTAACCCTAAAGTTAACTCTGCTCTTAAACACTGAAACAACAACATCCATCCTGTTATCATCTTTTACAATCTGCTGCTTCAAGGTGAGAAAGTCTCCTCGTGTTGTCATCAAGGTGATGACGTGTTCAGGTAAAGGACGAACTGGGAAACTACATGTTCTTATGTTTTACACCGATACTCTCATGGCCGGTTTGGACAGGACGACTGGAGACAAAGAACAATAACAGTTCAAATGTGAGAATACGAGTGAAGCTCGAGCGATTTAATAGCTCGAGCTTCACTCGCTGGTCGATAATAATCGTCGGATGAGTCTTTCACAGAATAAACAGGTCCAGAAAAGATTGTTTATATTTTACTTTTACTTTCCATATACTTTTTTCAAGTTCTATATATTCCGTTTTGTTTGTGTTTTTCCTTTTATTAATAATAAAGTTTATGGTCAAAGCCTCAGGGACATTTCTTTTTGTCGTGAGGGTCGTCCTCTAACCTGAAGGTCGGTGGTTTGATCCCAGCGTCAGATTTATAATTTCATATTTCAGTTTTCTGACCATGTTCTACTGTTCTACTACCTGTGATCAAAGAGCCTGATGTTTTCTGACTCAGTCAGTTGTCAGTCACTTTACGTTGCCAGACGCGAAAATGAACTTTACCTTGTGTCCTGAGAGCACCTGGAGGCAAAGACCATCACAAAATCCATTTGATCGATCTCCTCACGCCTACGAGTTGTGTTGTTTCTCTCCCAGAAGTGACTGTTGATGAACGAGCGGCTCCGTCGCTCGTAGGAGGACGAGCATCGTAAGAAGCTGCAGAACCTCCGGCGGCAAAAAGAGTTTTTGCAGAACTTGAATCTGAAACAGATGGAGAGAAAAACATGACATGAATAAAGGTGGTGATGTCACGTGGTGATGTCACGTGGTGATGTCAGGTGGTGATGTCAGGTGGTGATGTCACGTGGTGATGTCACGTGGTGATGTCACGTGGTGATGTCACGTGGTGATGTCACGTGGTGATGTCACGTGGTGATGTCAGGTGGTGATGTCAGGTGGTGATGTCACGTGGTGATGTCACGTGGTGATGTCACGTGGTGATGTCACGTGGTGATGTCAGGTGGTGATGTCACGTGGTGATGTCACGTGGTGATGTCAGGTGGTGATGTCAGGTGGTCAGACGTGGTGATGTCACGTGGTGATGTCAGGTGGTGATGTCACGTGGTGATGTCAGGTGGTGATGTCAGGTGGTGATGTCACGTGGTGATGTCACGTGGTGATGTCAGGTGGTGATGTCAGGTGGTGATGTCAGGTGGTGATGTCAGGTGGTGATGTCAGGTGGTGATGTCAGGTGGTGATGTCACGTGGTGATGTCACGTGGTGATGTCACGTGGTGATGTCACGTGGTGATGTCACGTGGTGATGTCACGTGGTGATGTCACGTGGTGATGTCAGGTGGTGATGTCAGGTGGTGATGTCACGTGGTGATGTCAGGTGGTGATGTCACGTGGTGATGTCAGGTGGTGATGTCAGGTGGTGATGTCACGTGGTGATGTCAGGTGGTGATGTCAGGTGGTGATGTCACGTGGTGATGTCAGGTGGTGATGTCACGTGGTGATGTCACGTGGTGATGTCACGTGGTGATGTCACGTGGTGATGTCAGGTGGTGATGTCAGGTGGTGATGTCACGTGGTGATGTCACGTGGTGATGTCACGTGGTGATGTCACGTGGTGATGTCACGTGGTGATGTCACGTGGTGATGTCAGGTGGTGATGTCAGGTGGTGATGTCACGTGGTGATGTCACGTGGTGATGTCACGTGGTGATGTCACGTGGTGATGTCAGGTGGTGATGTCACGTGGTGATGTCACGTGGTGATGTCAGGTGGTGATGTCAGGTGGTGATGTCACGTGGTGATGTCACGTGGTGATGTCACGTGGTGATGTCACGTGGTGATGTCACGTGGTGATGTCAGGTGGTGATGTCACGTGGTGATGTCAGGTGGTGATGTCAGGTGGTGATGTCAGGTGGTCAGACGTGGTGATGTCACGTGGTGATGTCAGGTGGTGATGTCACGTGGTGATGTCACGTGGTGATGTCAGGTGGTGATGTCACGTGGTGATGTCACGTGGTGATGACAGGTGGTGATGTCAGGTGGTGATGTCACGTGGTGATGTCAGGTGGTGATGTCACGTGGTGATGTCAGGTGGTGGTGTCACGTGGTGATGTCACGTGGTGATGTCAGGTGGTGATGTCACGTGGTGATGTCACGTGGTGATGTCAGGTGGTGATGTCAGGTGGTCAGACGTGGTGATGTCACGTGGTGATGTCAGGTGGTGATGTCACGTGGTGATGTCAGGTGGTGATGTCAGGTGGTGATGTCACGTGGTGATGTCACGTGGTGATGTCAGGTGGTGATGTCAGGTGGTGATGTCAGGTGGTGATGTCAGGTGGTGATGTCACGTGGTGATGTCAGGTGGTGGTGTCACGTGGTGATGTCACGTGGTGATGTCACGTGGTGATGTCACGTGGTGATGTCACGTGGTGATGTCACGTGGTGATGTCATGTGGTGATGTCACGTGGTGATGTCAGGTGGTGATGTCAGGTGGTGATGTCAGGTGGTGATGTCACGTGGTGATGTCACGTGGTGATGTCAGGTGGTGATGTCACGTGGTGATGTCACGTGGTGATGTCAGGTGGTGATGTCAGGTGGTCAGACGTGGTGATGTCACGTGGTGATGTCACGTGGTGATGTCAGGTGGTGATGTCACGTGGTGATGTCACGTGGTGATGTCAGGTGGTGATGTCAGGTGGTGATGTCAGGTGGTGATGTCACGTGGTGATGTCACGTGGTGATGTCACGTGGTGATGTCAGGTGGTGATGTCACGTGGTGATGTCAGGTGGTGATGTCAGGTGGTGATGTCACGTGGTGATGTCACGTGGTGATGTCAGGTGGTGATGTCAGGTGGTGATGTCAGGTGGTCAGACGTGGTGATGTCACGTGGTGATGTCAGGTGGTGATGTCAGGTGGTGATGTCACGTGGTGATGTCACGTGGTGATGTCACGTGGTGATGTCAGGTGGTGATGTCACGTGGTGATGTCACGTGGTGATGTCAGGTGGTGATGTCAGGTGGTCAGACGTGGTGATGTCACGTGGTGATGTCAGGTGGTGATGTCACGTGGTGATGTCACGTGGTGATGTCAGGTGGTGATGTCACGTGGTGATGTCACGTGGTGATGTCAGGTGGTGATGTCAGGTGGTGATGTCAGGTGGTCAGACGTGGTGATGTCATGTTGTGATGTCAGGTGGTGATGTCACGTGGTGATGTCAGGTGGTGATGTCACGTGGTGATGTCAGGTGGTGATGTCAGGTGGTCAGACGTGGTGATGTCACGTGGTGATGTCAGGTGGTGATGTCACGTGGTGATGTCAGGTGGTGATGTCAGGTGGTCAGACGTGGTGATGTCACGTGGTGATGTCAGATGGTGATGTCACGTGGTGATGTCAGGTGGTGATGTCAGGTGGTGATGTCAGGTGGTGATGTCAGGTGGTCAGACGTGGTGATGTCATGTTGTGATGTCAGGTGGTGATGTCAGGTGGTCAGACCTGGTGATGTCACGTTGTGATGTCACGTGGTGATGTCAGGTGGTCAGACCTGGTGATGTCACGTTGTGATGTCAGGTGGTGATGTCACGTGGTCAGACCTGGTGATGTCACGTGGTGATGTCAGGTGGTCCGACCCGGTGATGTCACGTTGTGATGTCAGGTGGTGATGTCACGTGGTCAGACCTGGTGATGTCACGTGGTGATGTCAGGTGGTCAGACCTGGTGATGTCACGTTGTGATGTCAGGTGGTGATGTCACGTGGTCAGACCTGGGGATGTCACGTGGTCAGACCTGGTGATCTCACGTGGTCAGACCTGGTGATGTCACGTGGTCAGACCTGGTGATCTCACGTGGTCAGACCTGGGGATGTCACGTGGTCAGACCTGGTGATCTCACGTGGTCAGACCTGGTGATGTCACGTGGTCAGACCTGGTGATCTCACGTGGTCAGACCTGGTGATGTCACGTGGTCAGACCTGAATGTGAACACATCGAGACATTTAGAAACTTTGTCTACTGTGAACATGTCGAGGATTAAAGGGCCAACGCCTCAGCAAAGATCTGTCAGCTGCAGCTGGTTCATCGGCCCAGTGGTGAACAAACAGATGCCTCATTTACATAGAAATCAATAATCACATGTTCACATGCCAGGGTCACGAGTGTGATCAACATAGAAATCAAACTGGCACAAACCGCAAAACCCCGACAGTGCACACAGAGAGCTCGCCGGTTCGCTGCCATGGCAACAGGGCGACAGATCCGACTACAGCCGAAAGCTGCAGGTCCGCCACAGGAACATTGCTGTGACGACGTCCGGCTGACAGAGAGGACAAAAACTGTACAAATGTTTAGACGGCCAACCGCCGAGGGAAAGTGAGAGAGAGGGAGAGAGAGAGGGTGAGAGAGATGTACACAGCTCTACAGTGAAACAACAGCAAAGCTAGAGACTTCATATGTTGTTATGAGTGTGAGTGTAACAAGATTCTGCGGCTACAGTCTACATCATCAAAGGGACACACTGGTGTTAATGTAAAGTAATATAGATAATATCGCCACATGCATTCTTGACTTTGGCCACTAGGGGCTTCAGTGAGACCCATGAACCAACTCAACTGACTGTTTATATAGACTGACGTATAGTCACCACCATCGTGACGCCAGAACTTTCTGCCTCGCTCGTCCTCGTGTTGCTCATGTTTTCGAGGAACATCCACCTCGTCCCAGAGGGGAAGCTCGTCGTTGGGGGACTCCTCCCACCTGCTGTCGCCTCGGCTGGTTCAGCTTCACAGAGATCACAGGCTCCTCAGAGTCCTGCTGGTGGAATTTGAGGGAAGAAACCAGGCCAGTCAGCTGACTCGCCGATCACTGTCTGCACAAACAGAAATGTTAAAATGCAGACTATTTCCGCAGAGAGAGACGGTGACAGAATGACAGAGTGATGGCAGAGATACAAGTTCTCTGAAATGTTTATTTGGGGCAGATACAGTATTTACCCTTGGGGGAAAGGTGATTTGCATTTTACAACCACTTGTCCAGACCTGGGTGCACCAGGATCTCTGGTGCAGACGTGTTCCTCTCAACAGGGGCTCAGTCAGCCTCACACGGGGCACCACGTCTGGTTTGATGCTGCTGAAGCTGGGGCTTCACAGGCCTGAGGAAGAAGGGCCACGTCCCGGCCCTGAAGCTCCAGATATTTCATCCATGAGCTGCGGAGAGACTCAGAGACAGATTCACCCAGTAAAAACAAGTCTGCGACATATATTCATCAACTTCCATTAATTTAATTGTTAGTTCCTTTGTCGTTCGTTCATGGGGAGGATCCAGGGAGTTTTTTTTATTATAATTTTCTGTAACATTATGAGATAGATTATTTTCACCTGTTGTTTCACATAACATATATGACAGAAGTTTCTTTTCTCTGCGTCATGTTACAAACCCCGCCCCTACCCAGAGCAAATGAAATGAGCTCCCACAATTCCTCTGGTTCCCAGACTGAGGACATAAATGTAGAATTGGTGTAAAACATGTAAAACACGAGATCAAATACGTTTCTTCTCGTGGGAGAAGATCAAACCACTCAGCTCTCGACCACAGGTGAAGGTCTGAACGTTGGTCGACTGGTCCGTCCAAAGCTTTTCATTCCTGCCGCTGCTGCTGCTAACACACACACACACACACACACACACACTCTCTGAGCTGACAGACAGTACTTGTTCACCTTCTCCCTCCACACTCCCCTGCACTTCTTTACCAGATTGATTTCTTTGTTTTGACACTGACAGTAAATTGCCTCTTCTCCTCGAGTCAAACACTCTTCCCTCTGCAGAGCCTCAGAGCTTCTGCATCAGTCGAGCTCGTGATGCTCTGATCACCGAGGACGGATGAGAGGAAGGACGTCACAAGACACCACCACAAACAGGTGGAAGAGGAAGAAGAGCGCAGATCTTCAGCTGGAGTAAAAAAAAATACATTACAGTTATAAGTCCTGCATTTCAATAATGTGTCAGTGAAACTGGGAGTTTTCTATGAGCTGCCAGTTTTTCACACACACACACACACACACACCCACAGTCTCTCACACACACACACCCAGTCTCTTTCACACACACACACACACACCCACAGTCTCACACACACACACACAGTCTCACACACACACACACACACACACACAGTCTCACACACACACACTCAAGCAAAAGCAGCATTTATTTAGTTTTCTCAGGAAGCTCAGTTCAGACCAACAGCGCCCCCAAAAGACGAAGCCGCGTCACTACATCAACTGAGCAACACAAATGATGCAAGGTTCTGTTTGTCAGGCTCAGCCTGAAACAAAATAAACACATACATATATATATATAAATCAGCATCAAAACTGAAACTGTATTTAAACCTTAAAGGTCCCATATTGTACCTTTCTGGTGTTTAATTTGAAGTTTTGATCCTTAAGAAGAAATATTTGTTTTATTTACAACCAAATAAACATCTCAATATGGTTTTATATCTCTTTTTAAGGACAGGTCAACTTTGGCCTGTCTACTTACTATGTTATGAGCCTCTCTTCTGATTGGCCGACTGTTTTCTGAGTGACGCATGGCCAGGCCAACCACCTCCTCTGTTCGCCGCGTGTCTGTGTTCTATCTCCCTGCTCCCGACTACCAACAAGTCATCGGTACCCGGTGTCGGCCCGAGAGGCGGAAGACGCCAGAGCGATCCGCTGAGCTGCTGCTGGGGAAGAGACGCGGGCGGACCGGCCGCTCCCTCACGATGCAGATGATGGATCAAATCTCTGAAATGTCTTCACTCAGAGTAGAAGATCCGGATTTTCTTCTGAGGAGAAAACTTCTTTCATTGTCTGATCGAACAATGAAAACAAGTGATTCTGTTTAGAACAACTCAGAAGCTGCTTCTCGTTGATGTAACTTTTAATAACTGATTTTATTCAACATCAAATCTCGTTATAAAAAAAAAGAATCATATTTATGATTGATCACCACAGGAAATCATGATTCATGTTCATTTATCTTCTTCTCTTGTGAAAAAGTCCAGAGGGAGGGAGGAAGAAGAGCAGGAGGCGTGTCCTGTTTCCTCGGTAACAAAGACTCGTCCAGTCGTCACACGTCTGTCGCTTCACGCCTCCTCCGCTGTCCTGAGTTAATTTAATCTATTCAACCTCTCTCTCACACACACACACACACACACACACACACACACACACACACACACACACACACACACACACACACACACACACACACACACACACACACACACACACACACACACACACACACACACACACACACACACACACACACACACACACTCTCCTTCTCCTCAGTCGTCAGGTTCGGTCACACACTGCTCCACGATCTCTCTCAGGTTGGGGTTCTCCATGGCGGCTGCCACTCGCTCCTTATCATTAATCTGTTTGTTAACTGGAAACAAAGAGACAGATTATTACATAATCATAATCAATACAAGTGTATATAAAGACGATCGATGAGGCTGAACGTTGAGATCGTTTATGCAGAGTTGACATTATGTCCTGAGGGAACATGAATATTCATGTCAGCTTCCTGACAACATGTGACCTCTGACACTAAAAGGTCGAACAAACGAAGAACAATGGATGAAAGAATTTCAGGCTGATGGAGAAGAAGAGTTTGTCCAGTGGAACTCGAGCGTGGACCGTTTCTGTCTTTGTCTCTTTCATCACAGTTTTTCCTACAAGTCTTTTCTGTCGTTGAGTTTTGTTCCTTGAAGCATCAAACCGTTAAACACTGATTTATTTCTGTCCCACATGATTTAGGAAACTGTCTCAGCGGGACGTTGTCAGATCTAAAGGAACCTTTTGAATTACAAATATATAAAAAAAGACTTACTATCCTCCTCGGTGGAGTGAGTTCCTTCTGAAATGTAAATTTCCAGCTGAGAAGAGAAAGAGGGAAAAACAAAACAGCTGAAACTCAACTGAGAACAAAGTCGTGGTTTAAATGTTGGTTTGGTGTAAAACAGAGAGAGATCAGAAGAATAATGGAACGCAGCATTAGTTTCCCTCTGCTGTCAGCATTTGTGCTAAGCTAAGCTATGCTAAGCTATGCTAACGTGGACCTACTCTCTGGTCACTGGAGTGTTTTTACATCCTGAATCCTCATCTCAGATTTCACTTCAAATAATCTCCTCGTTGTTTCCTGGTTATTATATAACAACAATAATAATAAACTTTATTGATATAGCACTTCTATAAAGAAAGCTACAGTGCTCGACAAAAAGAAAGCGAGGAAATTAAACGACGAGAAAGACGATCGGTTCATAAAACAGGAGAATTATACCACACAGTCACAAATAAAACCTATAACAGTCTCATATAAAACAATATATCAGCCTCATTATTAGTCACAGACTGTATTTATAATATGATGTTGCGACTCACCTTGTGTTTAAAAGGCAAACACCTCTGCAGCTTCACCTGTAAACACAGACCTGCAGAGAAAACAACATGGCCGTCAGTCAGATCACGTCTTTACTCCTACAGCCTGCGCTCTGATCCACTTCCTGCTCTCGTACTTTTAGAATTTGGTGAAACATTTGTGAATCCAGCGAGAGCGTCGACGGCTCAGTGTGAGAGACTTGAGTCACTCACGTTCAGTCGTACATAAATCATTTGTCTTCAAACGTTCAAGATGTCTCGGTTTCTGTTTTCACAATAAAACGGGACCAGCAGCGTTTCCACAAGTCTCCGACTCAGAGGTTGGAACTACGGAGTCGTGTGGACGCCGGGCGAACTGAAGGTAAGATCAGGTAGAACAGCCTCAGTGTGTGAGATTCGGTTAAATAAATATTTTCCCAGTCAGAAACATATCAGGAGACAAGAGATTCAGATATGAACATTATAAATGTATGAGCAGTAAAGACCTATAATGTTTACAGATGTAACACACCGCCTGCTTTTTCTGAAGCTCACGTTCAACTCTGCAAAACTAAACTTGCTTGATTCTTCTTATTCCGTCGCACAGATCAGGTCGAGCGCCGACAGCGGCGGAGGTGAAGGGTCAAACTTCCGGTCTCACACCGCCTCGAGCCCTCGACCTCTAATCTCAATTATGGAACCTGAAGAACTGTGAGCAGCAGAGCAGAACATTGTCTTTAAGTCATAAAGAAACCAAAACAAACTAAAACTAATAAATAACCAGTTCCTCCGAAAGCAAAACATACAAAATGAGAAACGTGATCTTTTTGAACTTGTGTTGTTTACACAAAAGAAAAGAAAGATTTAGTATAATAAGAGTCCTCCTGCTGCAGTGGAACGTGACTCTGGATTTATCATGCGAGCTGCTGCAGGAAAAGTTTGTCCTCAGCTTTTATGACCGTTACAGTGTCCACAGGGGGCACCAGAGAGTTTTCTCCCATCTGTGTCAACGCACCGTGACGTCACCTGCTGGTTTGTGAGGCGACGTTTTGAAGCCTCGAGTTTTGTTTTCCGGACCCGATGACTACGTCCATTTTTATATACAGGGTCAACAAAAATATGGTCCCACATATATCCACAACTAGAAAAAAATTATACTAATGTGCCGATTCCGTTAATTCAGATAAAAAGATGAGAAAAGGCAAAAGGAAATAGTGACTCACGACTCACCGATCAGAGTAGCCAGAGAGCAGTGAGGCACGGTGGGAGAGAACTTGATGATGATCAGGTACTCGTCGTCTCCGAGCTCCCGGACCTCCACGCATTTCTCCGTCACCACGTCCAGCTCCTCCAGGGTGTTCGGCTTCTCCGGGTCCCGGATCGATCGAATCACGTCTGGTGAAGGGGAAGGAAACAGGAAGTGTCATTAGTTAACGATAGTAGAGTCTAAAGTTAGTGTCTAAAAGTAAAACTAAAATAATTAAAGCTGCAAGCAGCGTTGATCGGGCCCTTGTACATGTGCACATGGCGGAGTGTGTCACCATATTGACATGTAGACTGTTATCATGCCTGAGAAGTTTGGATCAGATTGGACGATGCATCTCTTCAGGATAACTTCCTGTTTCACGGCCAAGGACCGAAAATCGTCACGTTGTCACAGCAACGGCCTCTGACTAAAGCTTTTGATCACTTTTTAATCCTGAACGTGTTTTCAATACGCCTCCCCGCTTCATATGAAACCTAGTTCAACAACCGTATTCAACTCGAGAGAGAAACATGGAGGTCACTATATTTAATTCATTCACAGTTTATAATACATATATGAACACAAAGTTATGGGCACTGTTCTCAATTTCGGTGAATAAGTTCTTCTAAATATTACACGCTGTAGCTTTAAGTTACTGTGACCAGCGAGTACTTCCACACCAAACCCCGTTCAGAAAATAACTTATTCAACTTTGCCGCCAGTGATGTTGAGACGTCATAACTACTTCATAGACATCGATGAGGATCATGACATCGTCTGCACTTCGGCACGTGACTCGTTCACTCAGCAGCAAACTGAACGTGACAACTTACGATATTTGTTTTTAAATATATATCTGTACAACAGTCATTTAGCCTGGTGACGCCTCCGGCCGACGCTTGTTTCAACGGACGTGTGAACGGAGTCCGGTGAACCGGGACTCATCGAGCAGTTGAAGTATCTGAGCTCCACAGTTCGCCTCGGCGGCCTGTTCACGCTCCCGCTCCTGAACTCACCGTACACCTCCAGCGCTTTCTCCTCCATCTTCCGGGTTCCCGCCAGTCCAGACAGCTGTATCACCTCGGTGACGGTTAACGAGACGAGGCTCAGCGAGACCTCCATCGTCTTACACCCGCCATGTTGGGAGAGGACGAGCCGCTGAGTGACGTGTGTCTGACGGGAACACAGCGACGGAGCCGAGCGGCGCGGATCTTCAGCTTCACGTGACCGACACCAGCAGCTGCGACGACCCGCGACACTTCCTGGTCTCTCGTATAGAGATCAGCGGCGGTTTTTCGCAGCCAATCAGCGTCTCTGTGTGCAGTTCATTTCCTACGTTTTGGATTCAGGGAGAAGTAGTCGATGACCTCTGTCACTTATTGTGATTTGACACATTATTTAATACCTACATATTATTATATGTGTGTGTATAAATGTATATAATATATACTTATGTATTTATTATTTAATTTTGGAATAAATTATAATGTTTCCATAGAAATGCAGATAAAGGACTACCTGGCACTTCCTGGGTGTTATTGGTTCATTTTTTTCAATATTATTTTAACACACTCAGAATAAAAAGAACATGAGCTTGTAAAAGTTTCCATGAAACGCAGAAGATTTTCTTCCACCATGAAAAACTCAAATCTCTCTAATTTCTCAGATAATAAACGTAGTCATTTTTACTTCAAGATAATTTTTACGGAGGTCAGTCCTTTTTGGCTTAATTTATATTCATTATTATTATTATTATTGCAAATTAAAATACAAAATGTTATCTTATTCGTCCAGATTCATAACTTTTGTCTCATGTTGTTGGTATGGTTGTATTACTTTTATTACGTAAATATGATACGTTTTTTTATTCAATTTTATTTTATTTCAAAATTGTATTTGATATTTTAAATTTGGAATTATAGTGGTTCTGAACAAAACTTTACAGTACAGGAAAAACGACAGTGCAGAAAAAAAAATAAAGACTTAAAAACATATACAAAATAAAATTATCACATGAACACATTATATGACAATATGATAATTTTACTTCAACATATCATTGAATTTAATGGGATTTGGACCCGGAAGCAACGTCGTCATTCGATTAAATTGACTGTTTCTGTTTGTCGTTTTCCTATTGGTCAGATTCGGTCAGCTGACGGGAAAAGAGCGGGCCACGTGATACGTGACATGTGACCGCGCTGTATGTTGTTTACCTGACGGGAGGAAGAAGAAGAAGAAGGAGTGTCGCCTCACGGGGAGAAGAAGAAGAAGAAGGAGAAGGAGAAGAAGAAGAAGAAGAAGAAGAAGAAGAAGAAGAAGATGGAGGCGGCGGCGGCTCAGCGGCCGGAGCGCAGCCCCGTGGCCGTGGCCGTGATCCCCCAGAACCAGAACTGTGCAGCGGTAGCGGACATCCGCCGAGCCGAGTTCGCTCCCGGAGGCTCGCTGCTCGGCTGCCTGGTGGGGGCCCCGGGCCGGCTGGTGGTGGGGGCCCCGGGCCGGCTGGTGGTGGGGGCCCCGGGCCGGCTGGTGGTGTGGGACCCGGCGGACAGAGAGGCTCCTCCGGCGGCGGCGGACGGCTGCTGCACCGAGTGAGTGTCCGGTTCACCTGCAGTCAGTTCCTCATCACCTGACTGACGTGATGTCACATGAACACATACATCTTTAATAAGTTGTCATAACTCCACTGGTACCAGCTCCTCAAATGTAAAGATGTGTTGGTTTTTCCCATTTTTTAAATTGACACTAAACACAACATCAAACTCAAAGTAACTAACGATTATTTTCATTATCGATTAATCTGTCGATTATTTTCTCCATTAATCGATTAGTTGTTTGCTCCATAAAATGAAAACTGTTGATCGTGTTTCCCAAAACTCCAACATGATGTTTTGTTTTGTTCACACACCAAAGATCTTCAGTTCTCTGTCACAGAGGAGCAAAGAAACCAGAACATCTTCACATGTAAGAAGATGAAATCAGAGAATTTTGACTTTAAAAAAACAAAACTACTTGAAGAGATTAATCGATTATCAAAATAGAGGGCGATTAATTTAGTAGACGATTATTAATGGATTAGCTGTTGCTGCTCTAGTTTATTCACTTGTATTTCCGGCGCATACTATAATATATATATATATATAGATATATATATCTATATATATATAGATATATATATAATCTTTATTTTTATGGCACTTTTAACAAAGTTAAAGAAGAAAAAAACAAATACAACCAAATATATAGAACCTGAATCCCCAAAAACATTTTAACTTAAAATTTAAAAATAAATACACATTAAACAGAAACTCTGTGAAAGGTTCATATTGGCCAATTTTTAGTCAGCAGACAGACAGACGGACAGACAGACAGACAGACAGTCGTCTCACTGACGTGGCTACAAATGGACGGAGAGTTTGGCGAGTGACTTGTTTAGTTTTGTTAATTTGCCACAAACTTCACTTTTGCACTTTTGTATCCACAATAAATAAATATTTATCCATCTAATATCTGTTATCGCATCATTTGGCCATTTTTAATTTCTTCCTGTTTCTAGTTTTTCCTGGGAGGAGGAGGATGGAGATGAGGAGGAGGAGGTGAGCGTCCACAGTCGAGGCGTCAGCGGCTGCAGACTCGTGGCTGTCGGACGTCAGTGTGACCTGAAGCTGCTGCAGGTGGAGGCAGAACGATCGACCTCCATCTCGCTGCTCCATGTGGCAGATTGTCCCGCAGGCCTCCTGCAGCGGAGTGTCCAGCAGCAGGACCACGGTGAGTACAGTGCTTTAGAATTACAGTTATACATCTTTTAATTGAAGTGAATGTTAATAAAAAACGTTTTAAATTTTCAGGTGTGTGCGAGCTGCGGTCGCTGCGTGTGTTGTCATTCGCCGCCGGCCGCTGCTGCGTGCTGCTGGACGACGATTGGCTGCTGCGGCTGCGGTGGCGGCAGGCGGAGGCGGAGCCGCAGATATTGTCCTGCTGCAGCATCCGGCCGACTGACGGCGACAGACACTCGGCCGTCCACCACTGCGTCTGTAGAGACACACTGTTCACACTCAGCTCCGACGGAATCATATGTATCCTCCGCTACAGCTGTTACCATGGCTACGTCCACCGCCATCGCAGCTACTGAATATTGAATAATAATTAATGTGATAATAAGAGTCATCAACTAAGATAGACTGCACAAACTAAATTAATTAAAACTAAGTTATCTCTAAGGCTCAACAGAAATTTATGTAAATGGCACCAAATTAACATAAAGCATTGCTTAACGTAACTAAACATAACTTAAATGTTAAATGTGTCGATTAAGTACTCTCCGCTGTATAAAATAAACACCCAAAGATTAATTGAGCTAACTGATTTAAACTTTTGTTAAATGATGCTAAGCTAAACTATCCATCCATTAGCTTTGCTCGCTGCTCCATTTAAATTGACTGAACTAAACAAAATTGACCTTGCTAAGCTAAACTAAATGAATATAAACTTAACTAACATGAATTAAAGGAAATTAATCTGAAGGAAATAAAATTGATTCAAAATTAACTAGACAAAATAACTATACTAAGATAACTAGATTAACCAAAGCTAAACTAAGAGATTAAGATAAAATAAACTAGACGTTAACTAGCTCTGCTCCCTTATACCATTAAATTGACTAAACCAAATCAAATTGAGCTGAACTCAACTAAACTTAATAACAAGAAGATAAATTCAACTAACATGAATAAACTAATCTGAAGTAAATGAAACTGATTCAAAATGAAACTAAACTAAAGAACTATACTAAGAAGCTAGCTAGCTTAACGCAAGCTAAACTAAGACCAATCAAGCAAAGATAAAGCAGACGTTAACTAGCTATGCTATTTAAGCTAGCTAAGCGAAATTAAACTGAGTTTATATACGTGACAGTTAACTAAGTGAATAAATCCTACGGAAACTGTAAAGATGTAATGTAAATGATGTGAATCACGCGAGACTCAAGCTAAACCCAAACAAACAGAGACAAGCTAAACTAGCAGCGAGCTAAAGTCTGTACAACTAAGCTAGACCGAGTGAAACAAAACAATATTTTCTAAATCTGGACCAGCTGTTTGCAGGCGACCAGGTGATTAATGTATTTTATGCTAACGTGTGATAAACATATAAGAATAATGAATTCAAAAACACAGCAGTGTATAATGAGAACAAACTGGAACTAGCTTGATTGACTTTATTTAATTATGTCAATAATGTACAGATGATTATGAAAGGATAATGCCTAATTGAAAACTGACCTCTGGTTTCCAGTGCATATGATCATTGTATAGTCTTGTGTCTTGGGTCTTTTCTTTAACTCCGCCCTCCAGCTCTGTATGACATCACCGATGGCCGCCTGCTGGCCACCGTCGACCTCCCCGCCTACCTGAGCGCTGGCCTGTTCGAGGACCACGTTGTCTCCACCTTCCCCTCCTCTTCCCCCTTCTGCCTCCTGCAGGTGTCGGCCGACCTCAGCACGGCCGTGGCCGTCACTGAGTCCCACGCCGCTGTCGCCGTCGACCTCGACCACTACTTCAGGTGCGGTTCAGGTCAGAACCACCGAGCTCAGTGACGCTCTGACATCTGTCACGATCTCTCCCTCTGTCTCCTCCAGGTTGTATCCGGACCACCTGCTGTGCGCCGCCCGCCCCGCCCTCCCGGCCCTCGGGCCGCAGCAGCAGCTCGGAGACCAGGATGGCCTGTCGAGCTCCGGATGCTGCCTCGCCGCCCTCGGGTCGACCTTCAGCACTGACCGGTAAACCGCTGACTCATCACACATACTTTTATAGGTTATAGATTATCAGAACAGTGATATGACTGGCACTATTATATTTAATACCCTCTCACCTTAAATCCTGGAACTTCACCTCCAGATCCTGGGGAGCTCGCCTGGCCTCCATGTACAGCAGAGCGCAGCAGGCTCCGCCTCCCTCCTCCCAGCCTGCTAGGGCGTCCTGGTCCTCCTCCCTCCCCCACCTGGAGTCCCACCAGGCTCCGTCCTCGACCCACAGCAGAGTCCCCTGCGGTGGCGCGACCGTCGACTTCTCCTTCGTCCCAGAGTCGTCAGCTTCGTCTCTGCTCGCGGTCTCCGACTTCTCCGCCCAGCTGACCTTCGTCTCCCCTGGCAACAGGCAGACCACCGTGGTGTCATGGGACTTTGAGTCCGGGAGCGTGAGCTACCACCAGGCGGAGGGCGAGGCAGCACCGCTCCAGCGCTGCGGAGAGGCACAGCACCGACTGCTGCTGAAGAGTGAGTCCGACTGTTTTAGGTTTCAGTTGTCTGAGTATCTAGAGTTTTGTTTCCACCATGACGTCCGTCTGTTCGTCCGTGTCCAGGGGACGGCGTGTTCCAGGTCTTGTTCTCAGTTTCCCAGCAGGACTTGCTCAGCAGGTTGATGCTGTTTGGCAGTGCCGCGACAGTAGACACCGTGTGTCACCTGAACAGCTGGGGACGCTGCTCCATCCCCATCCACGCCCTGCAGGTAGGAAGGAGGCGGCGACCACCTTCCCCTTCACAGGCACACTGACCTCGTGACCTCTGGACTGTATTTTTTAAAGCTGGTTGTTGTGTCGTCGCAGGCCGGACTGAAGAACCGTCAGCTGGACACGGTTGACTTCTACCTGAAGAGCAAAGAGAACGTTCTGAACCCGGCGACGACGAAGACATTCAGTGCTGCGGATCAGCCGACGGCCTCCACACCGAGCCTGACGGACGGTACGTTTACAGCCTTCATCGTCTCTCTCCTGAAGCTGTAGTCTTCTCACGCTCAATCTCCGCAGAAGTTCTTCCTAATTTTAAGTCAAAAACTAAAGTCTGCAGGAAATTTTTACTTCCTTGAAAATAGTAGAGATGTTCAGCTGACATTTTTCTCTTCCCGATATCGATTCAAATACCTGAGCTTCGCCGATACCGAGTTACTGATCTGTGTGTGTGTGTGTGTGTGTGTGTGTGTGTGTGTGTGTGTGTGTGTGTGTGTGTGTGTGTGTGTGTGTGTGTGTGTGTGTGTGTGTGTGTGTGTGTGTGTGTGTGTGTGTGTGTGTGTGTGTGTGTGTGTGTGTGTGTGTGTGTGTGTGTGTGTGTGTGTGTGTGTGCAGGTGTCCAGGAGTTGTGTCCAGCGTTGGACCTGTTATGTTCAGCCGTCAGAGACTCGAACAGCGAAGCTCAGAGTCGACAGTTCTCAGAGCAGCTGCTCAACATCACCGTGAACTTCGTCAACACACAGATCCGCTCCGTGCTGTCCAACTCGCACTGTAAGAACACACACACACACACACACACACATGCGCGCTGGCGGGGAGTCAGAGTTGCTCTGTTGTGTCAGCAGATGAGGACGGCGGTGTACGGAGCTGCGTGGGCGTTCTGGACCGCTACGTCACCGAGCTGAGGAGCTACATGAAGAGATTCCCCTGGCCTGCAGGGGGCGACACCACCGATTCCGCCGCTCAGACTCAGAGGGAGGAGCCAGGGGACGAGTGGGAGGAGCTCCCGACGGAGGTGACACTTTTGTTACTCTTTGTCCATAAGTGTCAAACTTTTCCCTTCGTGTTTCATAACGCGTGTGTGTGTGTGTGTGTGTGTGTGGGTGTGGGGTGTGTGGTATGTGGTGTGTGTTCTGCAGGAACTGGTCCGCCAGTCCATATTGACCAATCAGATGCCCAGGGCTCAGGCCGTCCTGAGGAGGCGGAGCCGCCCGGAGCAGCAGCTGTCGGCCCTGAGGACGGAGGGTCTGCGACAGGTCTTCTCCCGCCTGCAGCAGCGAGACCTCCAGACGGCAGACACACTCCTGGTGAACATGGTGAGAACACGCAACTGTGGTGACCCATCGACCAATCAAACGCCCCTGGTTGTTTCTGTAGTAGTCTGAGAACATGACTCTACTTCTCACTTGATTCATAACATCACTAAACATTTTCCTGAGGAGTTTATGGTTCAATCTCTAGTTTCAAGTCTAATTGACTCTACTTCAACATTATACTTCCTGCATTTCAAAAGTATCTTCAACAAACAGCAATGTGCAGCTGAACCAGAGCTTCAATCTGAACAACATCAAACTGAAACAGAAGCTTCTTGTTGTTCTGGTCGAATACAAACCTTCAGTTGTGTTTTCATGTTTGCAGGGTTTTAGTGTGAAGAAGCAGCTGCACAGTTTCTGTCTTTACACCGACGACAAGCAGCTGAGAGAGTTCGTGGTGAGTCTGAACTCTTCATCTTTAATATCTCATATTTTACCAGAGTGGAACGTTGGGACCATTTTCAGACCGAAGCCGTTTTTCCTTCTTCAGATTTCTTGGTCTTACATGTGTCCAACACATATTTTAAGTCATCTCAGTTTTTTCAGTAATTGTGTAAGTTCATTAAAAACAAATTATTATTTAAGCCATGTTTTCTAGTTCATAACACTAGACTGCCATTATATAACCAATGGAAAAGGCATTACATTACATACATTATATATATATATATATATATATATATATATATGTGTGTGTGTGTGTGTGTGTGCGCTGCCATTGCAGAGTGGAAGTTCATGAGCAAGTTTTTTGCTTGGTTTAAATGTTTTTTTTTTAAATGCATATTTTTGTATTTTTGTTTGTTTTTGAAATGAAAACAAATTGGAATTTTTTAATTTTATTTTTACATTTTAAAAGTTATTTTGAATTTAAATGTTTTAAATAAAATAATTCTTTTCTTTAAATGATGTTAAAAACAACCAAAGAACGTTGCCAACGAGCTTCCTCTCGGCAGCAGCAGCATTACGGTCACTGCTCTCTGTTCTACACCTGAACAAGCCTCTGTGCGTCTCTGATTGGTCGCTCGTTCAGGTGGAGCAGCTGTCGAGACGGGGTTGTTTCCCTAAAGAAGAGATGCAGAGTGTAGAGTTCATCCGGGAGATGGAGCGACTGGGATCAATGCCGGCATCTCGCTGCTCGGCTCACACTGCACGGTCCAGGTGAAGTTTCCCCCTCTCACCTGAGCGTCTCCTCTCACCTGAGCCTCCTCGTCTGGAGGAGTCACAGGTGAAGAAAAATGTCTGAGTCTCTCGCTATAGCTCGCTGACCTTCTTCTTCCCAGGGCCGTTCAGATGGTCCGTAGGGAGGCGGGAGCAGGCGAGGAGGTTCTGGGGGAGCTGGTGGGACCGAGGCGGTCCGACGAGGACGAGGACGGTGGACTCTGGCAGAACCTCAGATTGGACTGGGTGAGGAATTGGGACCAGAGCTGCCAGACCGACGTCCTCCTCTCCAGGCTCCAGCACACAGGTTCGACCGCCGCATCACCGAGCGACTCAGTACATCGCTTGTTCGATGCCACACACTTTTTACGCACTCGTGTTCTTGGATCTGCAGAGTTGAGTTCCTGTGACGCTGCCGTGCTGTGGCGCTACCTGACCGCCCTCCACAACCAGCACCGGGTCATCACATGGATCCAGAACCGAGAGACCACCGGCGCCCCCCAGTGGCCGGAGTTGGCGGCGGAGCTGGTGAACGACGACACTCTGTGCAGCACCTTCATGAGGGAGAACATCCTGGACCTGCTGGCCAGGTACAGCACATGATGACTCCTGGTGACTGTTAACTGATAACTGTCAAAACAAAACTCTTGCTGTCACAGTTTTAATCTGTGTGTTCTCCTCCAGAAAAGGCTTCTTCATCCCAGAGGAGCTGGCGGATTTGGACAAGCTGCTGTGGCGGCTGGCGCAGGGCGGAGGCGTAATGGCGTCGTCTCCTCCCATCCCCCTGTTCCGCTCTCCCCTCGGCCTCGACCTCCACGGCCTCTTCGTCACCTTCTGTCTGGAGCGCGGCCTGAAGTACCTGCTCTACAGCTACCTGGAGCACTACAGGTGTGTGTGTGTTTCCAGACGCGGGTTAGGGTTAGTTCACGTCAGTCAGTTCATGACCCTTGTGTCTCCTCGCACACAGACTGACTCCCAGGAACTGCCCCGTCCTGACCAATCAGAGCCTGTCTGAGAGTCAGCCCTGGTTTGAGATGCTGGTGAAGATCCAGGAGATCACCAGAGATCTGTCAGGTATCAGATCCAGCGTCTCCTTATAATAAACAACATAATCTGCGTGAGATGAAGTTACACTGTGTCACTCTCTCTGTGTCCGTCTGTGGTTCCAGACCCAGCGCTGCTCTTCCAGGCCAGTTTGACCAGCGCCCAGGTTCTGCTGCCAGGCAGCCAGGCGTCTCTCAGCAGCCTCCTGCTGGAGGGACACAGTCTGCTGGCTCTGGCCGCCATCATGTTTGCCCCCGGAGGAATCGACCAGGTAAAGAACCCACCAAACAATCCCATATGTTTTCACTGTAAAAGAACAAATAACATCCAACATACAAGTAAATACAACAGACATAAGTATGATGATAACAAGAAGAAATGTTTCACCAGTGTTTCATCACCGTCACCGGTTTGATAAATATTAAAATTATGTGAATATTGTCACTTTCAAGGATGACTGGCACCTGCATTACCCATAATGCAACTGGACCGTGGACAGTAGCTATATGTTTCCAACTCAATGTCAAGCAAATTTTAAGCAAACTTTTGAAAGTTCGCAAGAAATAAAATGCAAATTAACATTTTTTTTTTACAAAAAGCGAGCGTATAAACCTTTTTTTGCGAATTAGAGGAAGTTTTTTTTCCGTATTTTTCCATTTCCATCAATGTTACAATGCTTCTATCACCCATAACACATGTTAATGTCAGTTATGAATTAGGTATAAAACTTTCTGTTGTGCAGAAACTTTGCTGTTATTTTTACCTTCTGCGATTTTACAAAAAAAAGTAGAAAGAAAATCTGTTTCCAGTCAGGACTGGATGCATGTTTTATCAAATGCATTCGTCATTTCGTTAATGAGAAGTTATTTCTTGATCAGCCGAGTTACGTACAAATCCGAAAGACCACAGCTGTCACACCAGGACTGACGGGAGAAAAACACAACTGGAGGAAACTGAATCCTCGACTGAAGATGCGATGTGAGACATGGTGCCTCCTCCTCCCGTGTGCAGGTGCTGGTTCAGGGCTCGGGCAGGTCAGGGAGGACCGTGGACCCTCAGCTCCTGAAGATGGCGCTGGCCCCCCACTCCAAGCTGAAGGCCGCCCTGTTCCCCAACGGGCCCCGGGGACACAGCCCGTCCTCGGACGTCTCCGTCTACCACCTCCTGCAGGTACGCTCACACCTGACGGCCTCATCGGAACATTACACGTGCAGGAGCCAGTTGGTTGTGTTGTCTGAAGTGAATCCACTGAGCCGGTGTGTGTTTCCCAGTCGCTGCATCCTCTGGACCCGTCCAGGCTGTTTGGATGGCAGGCGGCAAACACCCTCAACTCCACCGGTGAGCTCCAGATATCAGACACACACACACACAAGGAGAATCCAGTTGTCTGTAGTGAGACGTATCAGAGGAGAAGCCGGGTGGAGCTAATTATCAGTATTTTACTTTCAGCTAAGTTTAGCTAAGGGAGCTAAGTCTGAGCAGGCGATCAGTACCGAGGTTTATCTAATGTTCGTAACACATAATTAGATGTTTGATGACGTAGTCAAGATGAAGGCTCATGTTATTTATTATTGTTACTTGCAACATGAAATACATTAATGTTCTGATAAATTCTTCTTCATTGTCTTCAGAGTCCGTCTCTGGATGCATCATGTCTGTCTGAATGACTCCTACATCTCCACTTGTCATTGTGTAGCATACAGAACTGCAGGAGAAGAAGTGGCAACAGTAGAATAAAAAATGGGAAATAGAAATGAGCAATGAGTAGAACGAAGCTGAAGGCCGAGTGACGCTGTATGAGCTCTTTCTCCACAGAGACGTCAGAGCTGCCTCACTTCTCCAGCCCTCAGCTGGTCAACAAGTTCGCTCTGGTGGAGAACCTGGACTTCCTGTACTACGTCTGTCATGGCCGACCGTCCTTCGCCTTCGCCACATTCCTCGTCCAGCGGCTGAGCGGCTGCGGCGATGTGAAGCTGCTGTGAGTCACGACCCCGCCTCTCCACGGCTGCTCAGCTCACCAGCAGTCAACATTGGTAATGTGTGTGTGTGTGTGTTGCAGTTGGCAGCAGGCCCAGCAGCAGGTGTACAGGTTGGCCCTGCAGCGTTTTGACGTGGCGTCCGTGGCGTCTGCCGCCGTTTGTTTCTGCGAGTTGCTGGGAGTCTGCAGCCTCCGACTGAGGGTCGACATCCGAGCCATGAACGCCATCCTGCAGCACTGGAACCAACACAACACGCACTCTGCTCCCACACAGCGGCTACACAGTCTGGGTAAACACACACACACACACACACACACGCAAACACACACACACTCTGATCTGTCTCGTTTCTGTGTCTAAAGGAGTGAAGTTGGCAGAGGCGGAGCCTGGAGCAGCAGAGGAGCTGATTGGCTACCTGGAAGCTGCAGTGGCGGACAGTCTGGAGCAGAAGGGCATCAGCAGGTGTGTGTTGTGTGTGTATTCAAGAATCCAAAATCATAATTTAATTTTTCTTTTATGAATCCAACAAAAAAGGATATAATGACTTCTTTCTTGTGAGTCACATTTTCACTGTGAAATTATATTTTCCATAACGCGCGCGTGTGTGTGTGTGTGTGTGTGTGTGTGTGTGTGTGTGTGTGTGAGTGTGAGTGTGTGTGTGTGTGTGTGTCAGGTCGTCCTACGAGGCGTCTCAGGAGTGGGCGTTGCCCGTTCAGTTCTGTCAGCTCCACAGTTTGGAGCTCAGCGCCGTCTACCCAGCCCACTGCGCCGATGACGGACAGTTTGTTCACTTCCTGTTGTTCGTCCAACTGCACAGCTTCCCGCCGCAGCAGGTGAAAACACAGACACACACACACACACACACACACACACAAACCTCCACAAGTCCTTACATTAAAGCTCTGTGAGCCGACACGACCGGTGGTCACAGGATGTTACTACACGCTGCTGCTCGTTTGATTCACTGTTGTGAACTCTGACCTCCAGGTGAGGTCGCTGGTGGCTCGGTTTGGCCCCGCCCTCCAGGCCCACCTGAACCTGGCTTTCCAGGACCTGCAGCTGCACGGTCAGAGGCGCAGCAGCAGCTCAGAGAAGCCTCCGCCGCCACCGCCGGTGTCTCTGGGCACAGAAGAGGTTGCTGGGAGTGCGGAGCTGTTCCAGGTGCTGCTGCGGAGTCAGGAGCAGGCGTCGCCCGGCGGTTTCCTGCTGTCAGAGGCTCTGGTGCAGCGCTGCCCCACACTGGCCGTGCTGGCTGCCTGTCAGCAGGTAAACAAACCCTCGATCATCACTCGATCTTTACATCACCTGTAAATGTTGCTCATGTGGTTCTGTTGAACCTGATTGAAAAAGGGGGCGGAGCTGCTGCCCTGCCTGTGCGCGTGGGTGTTGACCTCCGTCGACCAGGTCACGGTGGTCGAAGCCACCTCCCACCTGCTCGAGGCCGCTCAGCACCACGAGTGGACCCTGCACGACCTGTCAATCATCTGGAGGACGCTGCTTGGGCGGGGCCACGTCAGGCCCCTCCTCCGAGGCTTCCAGCTCTTCCAGAGGGTAAAAAATATCAGTTATATTTACGGGAGCTACTGGATGAACTGTGGTTCAGAAACGATTATTCACACCAGATTGAAGCTCCTCCCTCAGAACTATATTTAATGCAGTGTCATGTTTCCTCATCCAGGTTCAAATCAGCTCTTCTCACAGATTATAATTCATCTTACATCCAGGGAAAGTTTTTAAAAAAACGAGACATATTATTAAATTCAAGGGGGAGAGGTTTTCCCATATTCTTGGAGATTTGTCAGTTTTTCTTTTAGCCTATTGGATTCCGGTGATTATTGGATTAGGGGTTGAAGACTTTTCCTAACGGACACTCTTTGGTGTCGTCTCTCAGGACTGCCCCCTGGTGTTGGTGCTCAGGATGTTCGAGCTGTGCTGTGACTACAGGAACTTCTCAGAGGCCAAAGCAAAGCTGCTGGACTTCCAGAGGACGCTCGTCACCGTGAGTCCACATTAAACTATTCTCAGGAATACGAACCAGCTCGTAGAGACTGTAAAAACCTGCCTGAAGCAGAAGTATTTATTACCAGAGCTTAATGTTGATTACTCACCTCGTCCTCTCTCGTCCGTCGTCCTCGTCTTTCCCTGCATCTAGCTGAGAAGCGGCGGTGCGGTGCCCCCTGGTGGTGGACTCCCCCTGCAGTGGGTGGAGAGTCAGGCCTCCGTGCTGCTGCTCACGATGTTGCAGCGCTGCTCCTCCCAGTACGACCTCCACCGCCTGCTGCAGCTGCTGGCCGACGTCGACAAGCTGCTCAAGTCCAACGGTGAGATCGGAGAGAGTCTGGGTCGCCTCCTGGTGAACGTGGGAGTCCGGAGAGTCCGGAGACGATGGGAAACTCGTCAGCAAACCTGTTTCCTCAAGATGTTTATTTATTTATGTGTGTGCGTGTGTGTGCAGGTCCAGACTTCAGGAAGCTGAGTCAGCTCAGTCAGCTGCTGCAGGGGTCAGAGGTCAGCCTGTCTCCCAGGCTGCTGCAGTGCAGTTCTCCGTCCGTCCAGCAGGAGGAGTTCCAGGCGGCAGTGGACGCGCTGCAGGCCGGGGGGCGCTACGCTCAGGCCCGACAGGCGGCGCTGCTCGCCGGCCTGCCCGTCCACCACCTGCTGCTCAGCCAGGTCCTGCTCCACCTGACCTTCCAGAACCAGAACCAGAACCAGAGTCGCATTTCAGCTTCAACACACAAAACAACGTTTCTTTTAAATTCTGTTTCTGTCTCTTCACGCAGCTGCTTCAGGAGCTGAACTCCGTTAGGTCCAAGTCCCAGTGGAGGAGGCTGGAGACCCGGGTCAGTTTCTGGAAGAAGTGTCAGGAGCAACTGAAGTCCGACGCCACTGATCCCGGATCAGCCTCCCGTTTCTTCCTGACGCAGACTGAAGCTGAGCCCCAGACGGAGGAGCTGCCGGACGTGCAGGAGCGCTGCCTGCTGCTCGGCCTCGCCGCCCACTGGCTCGCCCTGCTCAGCCCCGCCCCCGTCGACCAGCTGCAGCGCCTGGAAAAGAGGCTGTGGGTCAGCCGCGTCCGCCGACACGTCCTCGCCGCCGCCATGGAGAAGGAAAGCGTCTTCAACCTCCCGTCGCCGGCAGTCACTCCCGAGACGAACACGTACGAAGCACTCGCGAAGGAGTTCTCCTTCTCCAACATCTCGGCCCTGAACGAGGAGCGGTGGCTCGGCGTGGATGGACTCCCGGGTCCTGGCGAGCAGCCCGACGACCTTGACTTCGACTCTTGCTTGAGCCCGGAGGACAGGAGGGTTCTCGCTTCTCTGATTGGCCAGTTACTAGACGACGGCAGTATCCACGAGGCCAGTCGTGTCTGCCGCTACTTCCGCCTGTATCACCCGGACGTGTGGGTTGTGCTGCGCTGCCGCGGCCTGGCGTCCGGAGAGCTCCTCCCCGACCCGCCAGAGGAGGCGCCGGAGGGCGAGCCGAGACGGAGCATCACCGCCTGTAGGCCTCCTTCAGTCGTTATAAAGACGACACGTTAACCATAAACTAGCCTTATTGTTTGATTCTTTATACATCTCTCTATCTTTCTGTTTCTCCTCCAGCGCCGTCGCTCAGCAGCCTGTCGCTCGCCGCGTTCCCGCCACCCAAGGACGAGGTCGCCGTGCAGCTGCAGACACTGCTGGATCAGTGTCGCCACGGAAACAACTACTGTAAACAAGTCCTCAGCCTCTACCAGCTGTCCAAGGTATGAGTCACACAGCACCTGTTTCACACTGGAGCTGCAACAGTTAATCGATTAGTAATCGACCAGCAGATTAATCACCAACTATGTTGATAATCTATTAAATAGTTTTTATGGAGAAAAACAGTCACAATTCTCGGATTTCAGCTTCTTAAATATGAATATGTTCTGGTTTCTCCTCTGTGACAGTGAACTGAATATGTTTGGTGTGGGAACAACACAAAACATCATGTTGAGTGTTTGGGAAACACAACATGTTATGAACCAATAAAAATAATCTACAGATTAATCTATAATGAAAATAAATCGTTTGCATCGTCTCTAAATATCAAACAGGATCAGCTGAGACATAATACGTCCAGGACGTTTTCATTTCTTCTGGTTTTCTGTTCTTCCGTCTGTTTCTCACCACGACGGGAATATTTCTTCTTTCTTGACGCGAAGGTCAACTGACGAAGAGTTTGATTCTGGTCGGGTGACTGGTTGTGTCCTGTGTCCTCAGGAGCTGCACGTGTCCTTCAGTCACATCTGGGGGGCGGAGCCTCGCGGCGTGCTGGAGATGCTGCTGCAGTCGGACCGGCCCGAGCGCTTCCGGACGGCCCGGGCCTTCGTGCGAGCGCAGGGACTGTTGGCGGACGCCGTGGCCGAGCTCGTCTCCTCCGCCGTGACCCAGGCGCTGCTCGCATCGGCCCAGGAGCTGCAGCCCGGTGAGGACGGGGTCAGAGGTGAGAGGTCAATCATCCTGTTCGCCAGCGAATGTGAAACTTAAAAACTGTGTGTGTGTGTGTGTGTGTGTGTGTGTGTGTGTGTGTGTGTGTGTGTGTGTGTGTGTGTGTGTGTGTGTGTGTGTGTGTGTGTGTGTGTGTGTGTGTGTGTGTGTGTGTGTCAGCAGAGAAGCAGGTGTTCCGTCCCTCGGAGGGTCGTGACTCTCTCATCCAGTTGATCAAACTGTGTGACGACCCGAACCTGGTCGGAGTCAAACTGCTGGAGAAGCTTGACGTCGTTCCTCTGAGAGACCTGAGCTGCAGTACGACACACTCATGCACACACACACACACACACACACACACACACACACACACACACACAGGGAGATAAACTCTTCCTCTTCCTCCTCCTCAGTCGTGGAGCTGCTGGTCGCGGCTCACGACTGTTTCAGTCTGACCTGCAACATGGAGGGAATCGTCCGGGTGCTGCAGGCCGCTCGCCACCTCAGCCACGCCTACCTCGCCCCGGGGGAGCACTACAGCCTGATGGTAAGCCCCGCCCCCCCTTTGTCGGACAGGTGTCGTCAACTTGAAAATTAAACCTGTGTGTGTGTGTGTGTGTGTGTGTGTGTGTGTGTGTGTGTGTGTGTGTGTGTGTGTGTGTGTGTGTGTGTGTGTGTGTGTGTGTGTGTGTGTGTGTGTGTGTGTGTGTGTGTGTGTGTGTGTGTGTGTGTGTGTGCGAGCAGGTGCGTCTGCTGACGGGTATCGGCAGGTACAACGAGATGACGTACGTCTTCGACCTGCTGCATCACAACCATCGCTTTGAGATGCTGCTGAGGAAGAAGGTGGACATGGACCGAGGACAGGTGGACACACACACACACACACACACCGTGAGTCACTGCAGGGCCACTGTAACAATAATAATAATAATAATAACTGTAGTGATCGGTGGATCGGTGCTAAAGCTCCGAAAAATACATTCTACATGCTTCACCTTCTGTCACGACGAAGTCATTGAAACAATATGTTGACGTGACAATTAAAAACTAACGTAGTTTTTTGTGTAAAAGGCCCATATTATGGCCCTTTTACACAAGTTACATTGGTGTTCAGGTGTGTGAACTACATGTCTTTGTCAGTCCATGTCAAAACACCTCAAGGATCAAGCCACACAGAACCTCCTCTTTCTGTATGAACAGGCCTGTGAGACTACGGTCCAGTCCAGCGCTTTCCCTCGCTCCTCGCCCCCCTCCCTCCTCGCTCCTCCTCGCTCCTCCTCTCTTCGTGTTCCGAAGGCTCCGTCTCGCTCCTCCTCGCTCCTCCTCGCTCCGCCTCGCTCCTCCTCGCTCCTCCTCGCTCCGTCTCGCTCCTCCTCGCTCCTCCTCGCTCCTCCTCGCTCCGCCTCGCTCCTCCTCGCTCCTCCTCGCTCCTCCTCGCTCCGTCTCGCTCCTCCTCGCTCCTCCTCGCTCCTCCTCGCTCCTCCTCGCTCCGTCTCGCTCCTCCTCGCTCCGCCTCGCTCCTCCTCGCTCCTCCTCGCTCCTCCTCGCTCCTCCTCGCCCCTCCCTTCGTGTTCCGAAGGCTCCTCCTCGCTCCTCCTCGCTCCTCCTCTCTTCGTGTTCCGAAGGCTCCGTCTCGCTCCTCCTCGCTCCTCCTCGCTCCGCCTCGCTCCTCCTCGCTCCTCCTCGCTCCGTCTCGCTCCTCCTCGCTCCTCCTCGCTCCTCCTCGCTCCTCCTCGCTCCGCCTCGCTCCTCCTCGCTCCTCCTCGCTCCGTCTCGCTCCTCCTCGCTCCTCCTCGCTCCTCCTCGCTCCTCCTCGCTCCGTCTCGCTCCTCCTCGCTCCGCCTCGCTCCTCCTCGCTCCTCCTCGCTCCTCCTCGCCCCTCCCTTCGTGTTCCGAAGGCTCCTCCTCGCTCCTCCTCGCTCCTCCTCGCTCCTCCTCGCCCCTCCCTTCGTGTTCCGAAGGCTCCTCCTCGCTCCTCCTCGCTCCTCCTCGCTCCGTCTTGCTCCTCCTCGCTCCGCCTCGCTCCTCCTCGCTCCTCCTCGCTCCTCCCCGGGTCTGCTGCGCAACTACGGCGTTTCGCTGCCATGACAACAGTCGCACGTAACAAGGCACATACACGACGTAGAGACCCGGGAGGCCCAGAACACGTTCTCCATAATAACACAGAGCACGAGGGGCTGGGCGATAGAACTTTAACGACATCCCGGCCGGAGAGGTTTTAGCCGGCAGCCGTGGGAAAATGACGGC
>NC_061521.1:26407500-26415000 GCF_022379125.1 Scophthalmus maximus | reverse complement strand
TTTTTTGTGGGCGTGTCCATCTCTCTCAGAATAATGTCTCCATAGAAACGCTGTGTCTCTGTCTCTGTCTCAGCACATTTAGGACAAAGGACCAACCTCTTCACCTTCTCGACATGTTGCTTTTTACAAACAGTCTTTGGGTCAGAACCTCTGCTGGACGTCGGCCTCTGGTTCTGTTTGTCGTCTCGGGGGGTAAACACTGAGAACACATGGAAAAGCCTGCAGTCGCATCATCATCCTCATCATCCTCATCATCCTCATCCTCATCCTCATCCTCATCATCCTCATCATCATCATCCTCATCCTCATCATCATCCTCATCCTCATCATCATCATCATCATCCTCATCATCCTCATCCTCATCATCCTCCTCGTCCTCATCCTCATCCTCATCCTCATCATCATCCTCATCCTCATCATCCTTATCATCATCCTCATCCTCATCCTCATCATCATCATCCTCATCCTCATCATCATCCTCATCCTCCTTCCTCCTTCCTCCTGCTCGACTCCCAGAGAGAACTCCAGCTGAGCTGTTTGACCCAGATAAGTTTTCTGTTGGTGGAGGAAAGACTTGTCTCTGATTCCA
The DNA here is from genome assembly GCF_022379125.1 of Scophthalmus maximus. Lineage (NCBI taxonomy): Eukaryota > Metazoa > Chordata > Actinopteri > Pleuronectiformes > Scophthalmidae > Scophthalmus > Scophthalmus maximus. Next base: position 26,414,411 of record NC_061521.1, on the reverse strand, counting down.
CCAAGACTTCCTGTGCAGCAGCAGGTTCTCTGCTGCTGTCAGACGCCTCCTGACTCCTTGTTCACTCACTGTAACTCCGCCTCTCTCTCTCGCTCGCCTCCCGTGTGTGTGTGTGTGTGTGTGTGTGTGTGTGTGTGTGTGTGTGTGTGTGTGTGTGTGTGTGTTCAGTACTGGACAGACTTCTACCTGCAGTGGAACACGTCAGAGTATCCAGGTGTGACCAACGTCCGGTTCCCCGACAACCAGATCTGGAGGCCCGACGTCCTGCTGTACAACAGGTACACGACCGGTCCTGTAGATAATGAGGTTCGTCCACAGACCCAGAGGCTCGTGGTTCGATTCCCAGCTTGGGAAAGACTCTTAACCTCCGACGGCTCTTCAGGCAGCGTGTGAACGTGTGACTGGTATAAATACCATCTTGTCGACGTATGAATCTGAGATGTTTTAGCTTCATGTTTGTACGGCCGGAGGAAGAAGAGACGAGTCGCCATCTTTGTTTACAGTCTCTGCTCATAACCACCATCAATGTTTTGAGTCACTTTCTGTTCTCACACTGAACCTTTGTCCTCGTAAAGCTCTTGACGACCAAACCGTCGGTCAGTCGGTCAGTCGGTCAGTCCGTCAGTCCGTCAGTCGGTCAGACCGTCAGTCCGTCAGTCCGTCAGTCCGTCAGTCGGTCAGTCGGTCAGACCGTCAGTCGGTCAGACCCTCAGTCCGTCAGTCGGTCAGACCCTCAGTCCGTCAGTCGGTCAGACCGTCAGTCCGTCAGTCCGTCAGACCGTCAGTCCGTCAGTCCGCCAGTCCGTCAGTCCGTCAGTCCTTCAGTCCGTCAGTCCGTCAGACCGTCAGTCGCTCAGTCCGTCGGTCAGTTGGTCAGTAAGTCAGACCGACAGTCCGTCGGTCCGTCAGTCCGTCAAACCGTCAGTCCTTCAGTCCGTCAGTCGCTCAGTCCGTCGGTCCGTCAGTCCGTCAGTCCTTCGGTCCTTCGGTCCGTCGGTCCGTCAGTCCGTCAGTCCGTCAGTCCGTCAGTCCGTCAGTCCGTCAGACCGTCAGTCCGCCAGTCCGTCAGTCCTTCAGTCCGTCAGTCGGTCAGACCCTCAGTCCGTCAGTCGGTCAGACCGTCAGTCCGTCAGTCCGTCAGTCCGTCAGTCCGTCAGACCGTCAGTCCGTCAGTCCGCCAGTCCGTCAGTCCTTCAGTCCGTCAGTCGGTCAGACCGTCAGTCGCTCAGTCCGTCGGTCAGTTGGTCAGTAAGTCAGACCGACAGTCCGTCGGTCCGTCAGTCCGTCAAACCGTCAGTCCTTCAGTCCGTCAGTCGCTCAGTCCGTCGGTCCGTCAGTCCGTCAGTCCTTCGGTCCGTCGGTCCGTCAGTCCGTCAGACCGTCAGTCCGTCGGTCAGTTGGTCAGTCCGTCAGTCCGTCAAACCGTCAGTCCTTCAGTCCGTCAGTCGATCAGTCCGTCGGTCCGTCAGTTCGTCAGTCCTTCGGTCCGTCGGTCCGTCGGTCCGTCAGTCCGTCAGTCCGTCAGTCCTTCGGTCCGTCAGTCGATCAGTCCGTCGGTCCGTCAGTTCGTCAGTCCTTCGGTCCGTCGGTCCGTCAGTCCGTCAGTCGCTCAGTCCATCTCAAGAATCCACATTTTGCCTGAATTCAGTGAAATTGAGGATGTTTGAGTTCAGGGTGAGAAACTGTGAACGACACTCAAGACTCAGACTCCGTCAGTCGTGGGTTTATTAACAAGCCTGAGTTCTGGTTCAGTGAACGAGCTCATTCAGATGATTCCCTCCTGAGACCTGAGCTCACGATACGTTCAGGATCAACTCCTCACCGTTAACACACATCAGAGGAGCAGAGGAGGGGGCGGGGCTGTCACGGGGAGTATTGACGTCTGTGTGTGTGTGTGTGTGTGTGTGTGTGTGTGTGTGTGTGTGTGTGTGTGTCTCCCCAGTGCTGATGAACGCTTCGACGCCTCCTTCCACACCAACATCTTGGTCAACTCCACCGGCTACTGTCAGTACCTGCCCCCAGGTAATACACAGGCCCCTCCCACTGTCAGAAACTGTTATTTCTGGAAATAATCTCACAACCCGACGGAGGGTCCTGACCCCCTGACCCCCTGACCCCCCCACTTTGAGAACCACTGGACTAAACATCCATTTGCAGCAGCAGGACGAGAGGGAGGGAACTCATCAGCTGATCAGAAATCAATGACCTATAAAAGTGGTAACTGCTCTATTACGACTGACAGCTGATATTGATCAGTGTGTGTGTGGGGGGGGGGGGGCTGTTGTCGGGCGGAACAGCAGGAAGAATGACCTCAAATGACAGAAACACCTTTTTTCACATGTGCTTTGATTTTGTTTTACTTTGTCTCAACAAACATGGAAACTAACTAAAAAGAAAAGTCTTGAACACTGAAATGTTGAATTTCTTCATCTCCCCCCTCCGTCTTTCCTCTCAGGAATATTTAAGAGCACCTGTCACATCGACGTGCGCTGGTTCCCGTTCGACGTGCAGCGCTGCGACCTGAAGTTCGGCTCATGGACATACGGCGGCTGGTCCCTGGACCTGCAGATGGTCGAGGCCGACGTCACCGGGTACATCGCCAACGGGGAGTGGGACCTCGTGGGTGAGGGTCCGATTGTGGATATAGGACAACACGAGTTGGGGGTCATCTGCATATAGTAGGAAAAGCCGTGTGAGTGAGTAACAACAGTCTAATGAGCTGGTGTACAGAGAGAAGAGGACCGGGCCCAGAGTAGAGCCCTGAGGGACCCCAGGGTTCAGAGCAGAGCCCTGAGGGACCCCATGGTTCAGAGCAGAGCCCTGAGGGACCCCATGGTTCAGAGCAGAGCCCTGAGGGACCCCAGGGTTCAGAGCAGAGCCCTGAGGGACCCCATGGTTCAGAGCAGAGCCCTGAGGGACCCCATGGTTCAGAGCAGAGCCCTGAGGGACCCCAGGGTTCAGAGCAGAGCCCTGAGGGACCCCATGGTTCAGAGCAGAGTCCTGAGGGACCAGAGTCCTGACGGACCCCATGGTTCAGAACAGAGCCCTGAGGGACCAGAGTCCTGAGGGACCCCAGGGTTCAGGACAGAGCCCTGAGGGACCCCATGGTTCAGAGCAGAGCCCTGAGGGACCCCAGGGTTCAGAGCAGAGCCCTGAGGGACCCCAGGGTTCAGAGCAGAGCCCTGAGGGACCAGAGTCCTGAGGGACCCCAGGGTTCAGGACAGAGCCCTGAGGGACCCCATGGTTCAGAGCAGAGTCCTGAGGGACCCCATGGTTCAGAGCAGAGCCCTGAGGGACCCCAGGGTTCAGAGCAGAGCCCTGAGGGACCCCAGGGTTCAGGACAGAGCCCTGAGGGACCCCATGGTTCAGAGCAGAGCCCTGAGGGACCCCAGGGTTCAGGAAAGAGTCCTGAGGGACCCCATGGTTCAGGACAGAGCCCTGAGGGACCCCATGGTTCAGGACAGAGCCCTGAGGGACCCCAGGAGTGAGGTTGTCTGGATGAGACATGAGCTCAGAAAGAATCCACATCCCTTAAATGTTTGCATGAATCCGGACAATGATAATTGCAAGATTGGGCTTTTTAGAAGAAAATATTTCATCATATTTCCCAGGGAAGGTGAAGAGCAAACAAAGTTAGGTCCAAACCTTTTTCAGATTCGTGTCGACTCTCGAATCTTCAGTAGAAAGAGAGAAACACGTAGCGACAGGAAGTGATGTCACAAAGTCTCTGAGCGCCGGTGTGTGTGTGTGTGTGTGTGTGTGTGTGTGTGTGTGTGTGTGTTTTCCTCTCAGAGGTTCCCGGGCGGAGGAGCGAGCGTTTCTACGACTGCTGCCAGGAGCCGTACCCGGACGTGACCTTCACCGTGGTGATGAGGAGGAGGACGCTCTACTACGGACTCAACCTCCTCATCCCCTGCGTCCTCATCTCCACGCTGGCTCTGCTCGTCTTCCTGCTGCCGGCCGACTCCGGAGAGAAGATCTCGCTGGGTGAGTGTGTGTGTGTGTGTGTGTGTGTGTGTGTGTGTGTGTCTGAACAGATAAACCCCTGCAGAAATGACCAGGAGACCCTGTTTTTAACTGACCTCCGTTCATTAATTATTGAGTTCAATGATCATAGAAAATACTTTTATATATTTTCTTTGTTCGCTTTATTTAAAAGTCAAAGTTCGAGCTGAGCAATTTATAAAAGTGCGTATGTTTACTTTGCATTTAAATTAAGTTTGTCTCAAAAGCCTCGACAGTCAATGAGTTTAATTCATTCGTTTTTTGAATTGATTTAGAATTCATGAAGATTTGATGTGATATATTTTTTCCCTGTTGATTTTTAAATCTTCTGTATTTGCTGCTTTCCGCTTCGGACCTGATTTATGACACCAGGATGAAAAGAAAGAGCAATAAAAAAGTTTTACGACTCACTTACAGTGATGATACTCAATCAACGTGTGTGTGTGTGTGTGTGTGTGTGTGTGTGTCTCTGCTGATGAGCTTCTTCTTATTTCTGTTGCTCTCATTGATCCTCCTTCTTTTTATGAGGAAGCGTGTGTGTAGATAATCCCTGACCTTTGACCTCTTCACCCCCAACAGAAGGTCATGATGTAGGTCACAGGATTCAGTCTTATCTTCAGTTAGAGTTTTCTTTTAAAAGGTGTAAACGCTAAATACTGAGCAGAGAATTGTAGAGAAATGGAATGTGACGTTGTTGAACTCATCATCATCCTCTTCATCACGATGTGTGTGTGTGTGTGTGTGTGTGTGTGTGTGTAGGCATCACGGTGCTGCTCTCGCTGACCGTCTTCATGCTGCTCGTCGCTGAGATCATGCCGGCGACGTCGGACTCTGTTCCTCTGATCGGTGAGACGGTCGACAGGATCTTCATCAGGTCATCTCTTCATCACTTCATCCTCGTCCTCCTCCTCCTCCTCGTGTTCATCATCCTCCTCCTCCTCCTCCTCCTCGTGTTCATCCTCCTCCTTCTCCTCCTCTCGTCTTCATCCTCCTCCTCCTCCTCCTCGCGTTCATCATCCTCCTCCTCCTCCTCATCCTCCTCGTGTTCATCATCCTCGTCCTCCTCCTCCTCCTCTTCTTAATCCTCCTCCTCCTCCTCGTGTTCATCCTCCTCCTCCTCCTCCTCCTCCTCTTCTTAATCCTCCTCCTCCTCCTCGTGTTCATCCTCCTCCTCCTCCTCCTCCTCCTCTTCTTAATCCTCCTCCTCCTCCTCGTGTTCATCCTCCTCCTCCTCCTCCTCCTCGTCTTCATCACTTCATCCTCCTCCTCGTCTTCATCACGTCCTCGTACCTTCACCAGACTTTTTCCTTGGACTGATTCAGAGAAATTCTTCTTCCTGCTCCAGCTCAGTACTTTGCGACGACCATGGTGATCGTGGGTCTGTCGGTCATCGCCACGGTTCTGGTTCTGCAGTATCATCACCACGACCCTGATGGAGGACACATGCCTCAGTGGGTCTGTCAGTCAGTCCTCCTCCTCTCGTCCTCCTCTACACCCTCCATCCTCCTCCTCTTCATCCTGTTTTCTTCCTTCAGACTCGTGTGATTCTGTTGAACTGGTGCGCCTGGTTCCTGAGGATGCGGCGTCCCAGGAAGGCGAGGGTCCGCCTGGCGTGTCACAACGCCGCCAAGCGTCGCCGCGGCAGCCTGTCTAGCCTGGAGCTCAGCGTCAGCCAGGGGGCGCTGCTACACCACCCGCAGGTAACCAACGGCAACCTGCTGTACTTGGGCTGCCAGGGCGCGGAGGGTCTGCACTACGACTACGAGGAGGAGGTGCTGAGAGCAGGGGGCGGAGCCAGAGGAGGAGGAGGAGGAGGAGCAGTGGGAGGTTCTGCGCTGGAGGCGGAGCTGAACCAGATCCTGGAGGAGGTGAGGTACATCGCCGCGCGGGTCCGCGGGCAGGACGAGGAGGAGCAGCTCTGCAGCGAGTGGAAGTTTGCGGCGGCCGTGATCGACCGCTTGTGTCTGGTGGCGTTCTCGCTCTTCACCATCCTCTGCACCATCGGCATCCTCATGTCGGCGCCCAACTTCGTGGAGGCCATTTCCAAAGACTTCTTCAGCTGAGGAGGAGACGAGATGTTTTAATTTTCATCAAGGTGTCGGTCCGTCTGTCAGAGATTTTAATCCTCTAAACCAGCTGCTCACTGTAGCTTTCATCAAACCACGTTGTTCATTACCACCAGACTCCGTTGACAAAAACTCTACTCATTCATTCTCCATTGAAAAAGTGAAAATTTGATTAAGAAAAAATGACTAATTATGAATCCAGAAGAAATTGTGATCTAATGTAACTCTGATCGTTTCTCCTTCATCACGTTCAGATGTTTTAACAGTTTTAATAAAGTTTTTATTGCCAACTAGATTTAGTATCTATGTGTTATGAAGTGTGTGTAATCTAACCCACGTGGCAGAAGGAAGAACCTTGGGGAAGATTCAGACTGTGAGCAGCAAAATTATTTATTTATTAATTAGTTCTGTAAAGTTTATTATGAGGATTTTTCTAAAAGCTCCGAGGCCTCGATTCCGTCTGTCTGCCGAGGGTTTGGTTTCAACACTGAACACAGATTCATCTGCTGGTGATGAAATCCTCCTGCTGCTGGCGGCGACACCAGCGAGGCCACGTTCACACTGATGCTCGCTCACGTTTATATCATCGAGCTTCAGCTCCGACTCCGACTCCGACTCTCTGCTGGACACTAATGATGAGCAGCATCGTCCTCCTGAGTGAGAGCGAGCTTCCTCCAGACATGTTGCCCATCTCCACCAATCACGCGTCAGTGTCAGCTGTCAATCATGACGTCTCAGCCTCAGCTTTTATATCATCAAATAACAAAGTGATCAGAAACATGAACACGTGAACAAACATCAGTGATAAGAACGACCTCACATGACATGGAGGGGGCGGAG
>NC_061521.1:26337500-26402500 GCF_022379125.1 Scophthalmus maximus | reverse complement strand
CACACAGGTTAGGATGGGGTATCGTTGATCTTCAGTTCATCCAGGTTCCACCCCGACAGAAGTAATTGGTCACCAACATCTGCCTTTAACCCAGCAGAGCCCTCCTGGAGCGGGACCGGCTCATCGAGGACCTGAGGCAGAAGCTCCAGACCAAAGAGAAGGAGTCGGACGATCTCTTCCAGAGGAACAGCTTCCTGGCGAGGGAGGTCCGCCACCTGAGCGACGTGGTCCAGCACCTGAACCAGAAGCTGGCCGAGCTGGAGGCCGACCAGCAGGAGGCCCGGGAGAGGATCCGGTCTCTCTTGCACCGCAGGGCTCCCGCCGTCCCGCCTGCCAGAACCGTCGCCAAACCGCCCGTCGACCCCGGCCGACTCCGCCGGGTGAGAGGTCTGAGCCGCGAGCTCAACGTCTCCAACAAGCAGCTCCGGTCCACGGTTCGCCAGGCGATGGCCGACGTGCAGAACCAGCTGGAGCAGCTGAAGGGCGCCGCGGGACAGTTGGCCCAGGTCGAGCAGCAGGCGGCCGGGGAGGTGGAGGAGCTGCGGACCCTCTACAGGAGGGAGGCGGTGGAGAGGAAGGGCCTGTACAACAAGCTGCTGGAGCTGCAGGGAAACATCCGGGTGTTCTGCCGCTGCCGGAAGAGCTCGACCTCCGGCTCCTGTGTGGAGACGGCCGACGACCAGGAGCTGGTGGTCGTCCAGAGAGGAAGCAGGAAGAAGTTCCACTTTGACCGAGTTTATCCTCAGAGCAGCACACAGGTAACGAACACCTGGGGCGCCTTGGAATCGACGTTCATCCATCTTCTGTCTCTGATTGTGCACCTTCTTTGTGCTTGTCTTCCTCCTCCTCTTCCTCGGCAGGAGGAAGTGTTCGCAGGAACTCTGCCCGTGATAACTTCCTGTGTGGACGGATATAACGTCTGTATTCTGGCCTATGGACAAACCGGCTCGGGGAAGACCTACACCATGATGGGGGACAAGGAAAACCCCGGAGTCAACATCAGGTCAGACCCGAGGAGACGGGGACGTGTGGTTGAAAGCTCTGGAAAGTCCCTTTAATGCACTTGAATCCCACAGAGGGTTTCGTGCCTTGTAGATAATAATGAGTTAAATATTTAAAGTCTGTTTTATCCACACAAACGCGTCAGCGGTTCACATCTCGCTGGCGGGAACACGAACTGTGGTCAAATGAGACTAATTGTGTCTCATTGTTTGACGTGTCACCTGACGAGGGGTTCATCAATAACTGATGAGGAGTCAGTTTCCACAGAGGTCCAGTTTCCTCACGAAGCAACACAACAACAAGAGTCTTCACACACTGGAACTAATGTGTGTGTGTGTGTGTGTGTGTTTCTCTCAGGTCTGTTCGAGAGCTGCTGCGTATTTGTGCCGGGAAAGAGACGGTGTCTTACACTCTGAAGGTTCGACTGGATCCACTCACTGTGTTTCAGGAGAAAAGTGTCAGACGATGAAAAAACTTTTTTGGTGGAACAAATGTCACCAACACTCAGGAGTCCTGAGAGTTTCCCCGTACAAACAGGAACCTCCTGATGTTAATCTCTCGTGGCGTATAAGTTTTTCCCTGACCTGACTTACTGCTACATGCTTCATACTATCCTACTTTCAGAATGTTACTCTAGAAAATTAAATTCAACAGAAACTTTTTTTGGCCGCGCAGTTTCACCCTTTGCCAGTAGAGGGTGCTGCAACCCTCGTCTTCCACTTACCAAACAGATCTATTTATTTATGTATTATTTATAGAGCTGCAATAGATTAGTAATCGACTACTGAATTAATCACCAACTATTTTGATAATCCATTAATCGGTTCAAGTAGTTTTTATGGAGAAAAAAAATGTCAAAATTCTCTGATTTCAGCTTTTTCTTTGCTCCTCTGTGACAGTAAACTGAATATCTTTGGTGTGTGGACAATTTTCACCATTTTATGGACCAAACTACTAATTGATATTGAAAATAATCGTTAGTTGCAGCTGTAATTATGTATTTCTTCAGATTTCCATGTTGGAGATCTACAACGACACGCTGAACGACCTCTTGACCAAAGGCGGCAACGCAGCTCTCGACATCCGAGTCCAGGGGAAGTCGGTGTCCGCCCCAGGACTGACCCGGATCCAGGTCCGGACCGAGGCCGACATCCTGGGCGTAATGGAGATGGGCGAGAAGAACCGAAAGATCGCCTCGACCAAGATGAACATTCAGAGGTTCTGCAGGTTCACTTTGGACCCACGTGGAGTCAATGTATCATGTTGATGCTGATGTCTTGTTCTCTTCTTCCTCATCAGTTCTCGGTCTCACCTGCTGGTGGCGCTGGAGGTGGAGGGTTCGGACGAGGTCTCGGGTCTGACGTCTCGCGGCACGCTGACGTTGTGCGACCTCGCCGGTTCTGAGCGGATCTCGAAGACCGAGGCCGAGGGTCAGAGGCTGGTGGAGGCGGCCGCCATCAACAAGTCTCTGACGGCTCTGGGACAGGTACTGACCAATGGTACCGACCGGTACTGACCAATGGTACCGACCGGTACTGACCAATTGTACTGACCAATAGTACTGACCAATGGTACCGACCGGTACTGACCAATGGTACCGACCAATTGTACTGACCAATAGTACTGACCAATGGTACCGACCGGTACTGACCAATGGTACTGACAAATGGTACCGACCGGTACTGACCAATGGTACTGACCAATTGTACTGACCAATGGTACCGACCGGTACTGACCAATGGTACTGACCAATTGTACTGACCAATAGTACTGACCAATGGTACCGACCGGTACTGACCAATGGTACTGACCAATGGAACCGACCGGTACTGACCAGTGGTACTGACCAATGGTACTGACTAATGGTACTGGCCAATGGTACTACCTAATTGTCCTGACCGGTACTGACCAATGGTACTGACTAATTGTCCTGACCGGTACTGACCAATGGTACTGACTAATGGTACCGACCGGTCCTGACCAATGGTACTGACCAATGATACTGACTAATGGTACCGACCGGTACTGACCGATGGTGCTGACCAATGGTCCTGACCGGTACTGACCAATGGTACTGACTAATTGTCCTGACCGGTACTGACCAATGGTACTGACCAATGGTACTGACCAATGGTACCGACCGGTACTGACCAATGGTACTGACAGGTACCATGTGTTATAACGATGATCTCGGTGTAAAGGTTTTTTTAGGTGAAAGGACATTTTATCGTCAGTGTTTGGGGAATAATTGTGCAGAGAATCATGAGGAGGTTTGAGGAACGTGTCCGGTTCTTAAATGAAGGATTTGTTCCAGTGTCAGAATCTTCACCCTTCATCAATCCTCAGACAGACGCCGCCGCCGTTCAGGTCAAAATGTTCCCACGTCTACAATCGTCTCAATACTTCATGTCTGAGTCCAATTATATGAAGTACACGACTGGTCTAACGGTCGGTGGTTCGGTCCCCGGCTCCTCCCCAGTCCACATGTCGAAGTGTCCTCTGACGGCTGAGGAGCTCTGTACGAACATGTTGTTACGGTCTAGAAAATCTAAGCGTTGCCGTTTGTCCTTCAGGTGTTCGGTGCTCTGAGGTGTAACGCCCTCCACGTCCCGTTCAGGAACTCCAAACTCACCCACCTGCTGCAGCCCAGCCTCAGCGGAGACGCCAAGGTAGAGTCCGACAGCGCCACCTGGACGGGTCTCTGGTACTTCACCGGAGAGTTCAGTGTGTGTGTCTGACTGACGTGTGTCGTCTGGTTCCTCTGCAGTGCTGCGTGTTTGTGAACGTGAGTCCAGACGTGACGGATGCGGCGGAGACGCTGAGCACGTTGCAGTTCGGCGCCGCCATCCGGCAGGTTTCGCTCGGTAAAGCGACGCGGAATGTAGCGCCGGCGAAGAACAAGGAGACCGGCGGCAAGTAGACGACACAAACGTTATAAGAAGAAACAAGAAGTTTCATTCGGTCCTGGTCACAGAAGTAATAAAGTTCATATTCAAGACAAACAATCGTCTTTATTGCTCGAGTGGATCCGAGAGTCTGACGGTTTTTAAAGTGCTGAATTACGTCTGTTTTCTCTTTGGCTCAGTTTGAGAGTTGGAATGAAGAGTCGTCGTCGTCGCCCTTCGTCCGTCGCTCTGGCTGCCGGAGCTTCTGCTCCTCAGCAGCTGGTTCAGGACGCTGCTCTGCTTCAGGGCTCGGAGGTCGGACACGTCCTCCGCGATCACCGGGACGTCCTCGCAGCGGTTCGCCTCGTCGCCCGCGTCCTCGTCGTCGCTGTCGGGCAGCGTACACAAGAGGGCATCGTTCTCGTACGTGGGGAAGTAATACCTGAGGAGAGTCACGTCAGTTAGTCTTATCTTTCACGTCTTGTTTCATAATAGTTCCAGAATCAGCTTCTCAGTTTATCTGTTTTGGTGTGAACATCTTCATGTGTTCTCAGAAAACAGAAGTGAGTTCATAGTTTATAAAGAACTGTTCTGTTCTGTTGGACGTACTGCGGCTGGTCCCAAGTGGACACGTCCGGAAGCTGCATCACGTGACCTTCGGCCACGATGTGACGCAGCACGTCGGCTCGGGACTCGAACCTCTGGTGGCAGCCGTAGCAGCGGCTCTGGTGGATCTGCCGCCGGATGAAGTTCACCAGTTTGACCTGCTGGTAGAAGCGGAGGTCTGAGGAGAGACGCAGAGCGGAAACAAGCATTACCTCACATTGAGCTGCTTCATCGACACATCTATCAATCAAAGACTGAAACCTCAGCGTCACAGGAGCTGAGGAGACGACGACTTGTTTCTCTGATTTGACAAACACACTCTTGAGAATGTGTTAATCTTTTACTGACGGTGATGATCGTGTTTCTAGTGATGCAGATTCTTTTGATTTTACTCACTGAGTTCTGTCCTCAGCTTATGGAGATCGAAGTCATGAATGTCCTACAAAAAAAAAGACAAAGAGACGTGCTATGATTAGAAACAGAGGCCACACGCTTCTTGTTTCACAGCAGAAAATAAAACTGTGAGCAGGAAGAACTGTCAAGACACAACGTTATTAATTTTAGATTCTTAGTATGTTTTTCTCATATTCATAATTTGAATGTGTGTTATTACTGTTAAAGGTTCACATGCTCTAATGTTCAGTGAACACATCAGTTTCCTGCAGCTCCTCTTTCACAGCCTCTGTGTCTTTAAGGCCTCAGAGCTGCTCTGATTAGTCAGCTGGCTCCAGTCTGTTGTGATCGGTCGACCACTTCTGTAGGATGTTCTCTCTCTTGACCTCTCGCTTTGTTGAGGGGGCGTGTCAGACTGGCTGCTGATTCTTTATGAACGTCTGTAATATGGTGATGTCGCGATGTTACGGTAGTATCGTCCGGACGACTGACGAGGCGTTTCAGGAGCTTCAGAAGCAAGGAACTTTTTGCTTTTTATCTTTGCAGAACTTTTACATGTAAACCTGTAACACACTAGAGGATAATATGTCTTCCATAAAAACTTAGTTAAACGTGTTAGCATGCTAACATTTGCTTGTTAGCAGTAAACCCTGAGTGAAGTTGACGTCATTAGTTCTGCAGGTTTCACCTTCATGTGCGAGTAGATCTGGTCCATCGTCTCTGACTGATGTTCGCAGAACAGACACACGGCCGACACCGGATGAGCCTGCCAGTCCGACCAATCACTGCAGACGACACACAGACAGATTTAAGTGTCACGCGTTGTATCTGGAACAATAAGTCGAGTCCACAGAGGTGTCGTCATGTGAGCGACGTGCTGAGACCTGTCCGCTTCCCGCTGATACTCACTCGTCGGCGCCGTCGTCGACCAGCTCACGGTCATCTTCGCTCTGCACCTCCTCCCACGTCTTCCCCAGCTCCTGATGAACGTTGGAACATCACTGTCAACACACTTCCTGACAACTCAGAAGCGTCAGACGTTTTTTTTTGTTTCTTTTTACCAGGTAGTTGATGACGTAGAAGCGGTCGTATTCTCGGTTGTTGGCGTTGATGCGACGGTGAGCTTTCTTCCTCATGTGATCCTTCAGCGTGGTTTTGTCTCGGAACGTCTTCTCACAGTACAAACACTGTAGACTGAGCAGAGGGGAAAAAAGGTGACAGGTGTGTCAGCAGACAGTTAGCATTAGCATCCACGAGAGGATAGCAGGTGCCTGGCAGAAGTTTGATATAATAAGGGGCCTGTGTTATTTGCATATCATGAATATTCATAGTCTCAGAATTCCTCAGTGAGGGAGAGAGAGTGGATGGTTTCCTCATTTCAGAGGGTAAACAATGTTAAACTAAATATTCGGCATAGCAGATTATTTTTTATATACTTTGAAACGTGACTGGAGGGGTTTGTTAACGCACAAAATGCAATTTTCTTCCACTAGGGGTCGCCTCAAATCAAAACAACTAAATCCATCTAAAGTGGGGATGAATGTTTTGTTCGTGTGCGTCACTTTGTACTTGTCCAGTTTGCTCTGCAGCGTGTCCAGGAAGTCATCGCAGAAGACGATGTTGTCCGGCAGTCCGATGCTGAACGAGTGTTCTCGGGCCATGTGGTTCAGCAGAGACGACCTGAGAGTGACAGTGTGGGAACGTTGGTTATGAACTGACAAATATCTGTGGGGCACTTTTACATATTTATTTGTGTTGAGCGGGAACCAACGGGCCGAGAGCGTCAGAGAAACATCGACTCTGCTCCGGTGGGAGAAGAAAATCATCCTGCTCAATGAGTTAAGAGCTTTTCTTTTTCCAATTTTTAGATGAAAACATGAAATGTAACCAAACACCTTTAATACATTTAATTTCTCTTACTGTTTCTGAGTTTAGGAATTTATCAGCTGGGAGATTAAATCAGCGGATATGTTATGAACTGTATTTGTGTTTGGGTTTGCTGATATGAAAACTTAATTTACAGGATAAACAATGAAGAAAATATGTGAACTTTACTACTTTGGTTGTTTGTGTTTTCTTTTTATTAATAGATATTATGGATGTTATGGTTAAACTGTAAAACATTAAGCCTCAATTACATTTCTTTGTCACAAGTGTTTGATAACGACATTTAAGGAATTATTAAATTTGTAAAAAATATGTATTAGGTATCACCATCCTTTTTACACCATAATATTGGGCGGCTGTGGCTCAGGAGTTAAGGAGGGTTTATCCACAAACTGTTAGATCCCCTAGTCCGCCTGCCGGAGTTTCCTTAACCCAAATGTGTGGATGTGACTCGTGCTGAGAAAAGATTTTGAGATAAAGTCCGTGTTGTTGTTTTTTCTGCTTGATTCGAACCGCCACGCGTTACGAGCCTGTTGCCGGTGAACTCGTCGCTGCAGAACATGCAGAGACGCTGGAAGCTGCCGTCGTCTCGCTCCTGCTGCTGCTGCTCCAGAACTTCCTCCTGCAGGACGAGACCAGGACCACAGAAGAAGAAGAAGAAGAAAAGCCTTTGATACTGGAAACGTTTTAAATTCATGGCAGAAAATCAGAATCAATGTCGTCCGTGTTGGATCTGGACTCGGATCCTCACCAGTCGTTTCTGCTGCAGATTCTCTCGCAGGATTCTGTCCTCTGGCAGGATGTCGCACAGCAGGAAGTAGTTCTCCTGTTTCTCTGCGAGAGAAAAGTATCATCAGCCGCCTTTGAAGACGACGGTTCAAATAGATTTCTAAAATTGAATTACATCCATGATCACAGTCGCAGTGAATATTAAGGATTTTTTCGTGTAGATCTGTTGTCAGATTTTATTTCCAAAACAATATTCAACATCTACTTTTTCCCTCTGGGTTTTTAATCTCTGTTTTAATCTATTTTTATTTTCTGGATTGTTTTACACTAAATTTTCTACTTTTAGTTCTAGTTTTACTTACAACAACTCATCTCTTTTAACATTTTACAATTTTCATCTTTATAATTTCATCTTTTTTATTTTTTCCACTGCGGTTTTCATTCGTCACTGATGAAAGTTGTAAATGTGGTAACATTTGCAAAAATAATCTGAAAGATTATAAACAATTCAGACATATTTCATGATATAGTGATTTCTGCCAAATCTGCTGAGAAGTTATTTATGCGTTTGTCTTTTTTTGGGCGGCTGATCCCCCCAAAAAACAACTGAAACATCAAGTCCTGGCATTGATATGAAAAAATCCATAAAGCCCACGTGGTTTACTGTCTAATAACACGTCTAACGTTTAAGGGGGCCTTAAACGTTAGACGTATTATTAGACATAAAAAACGACGTGTCTGATGGAGAGAACCAACTCACCGACGGGGCCGGTGGAGTTGGTTTTGATCACGCTGCAGAAATCTGTGACAGGCTGCTCCAGGAATCTGCCTTTCCAGTATAACAGGTACCTGCCGGAGGAACGAGGAACAGGAAGAGGGAAGCGCTGGTCAGCGTCAGCTCCAGGAAGTGTTTCAGTCAACTGAGGAACTTCTCTGATACACAGTGAACAGCTGAGGACAGTCGTGGGGGTTATTACTTGGGCAGGTCTGCGATGAGTTTGACGTCGGCAATCACCACCTTGTGCTCCAGCAGCAGGTGTTTGAGGAAGACGTCCTTCTGCGGCAGGCCGCTCGACTCGGAGCAGAACAGACACAGCAGCAGCAGCTCGGAGCGGGAAGAACTCCGCCGGGGGCCGGGAGCGCCGTCGAGCGGCTGCTCCGGGAAACACAGCGGCTCCAGAATACTGTCCTGACCTGAGGGAGGAGGACAACTGACACCGTGAGGGAACGTCGTCAGATGAATGTCGGGTGTTCATTTCATTTGCTTGTGAGTGTAAACAAATAATATTTCTATAATAAACAATCTGTTGTCCAGTTGTTGTCTGTCGTCTTTCTTTTAAAGCCTCCAGACTTTTTTGGTATCGACCACAATATCTATTTTTTCCCTGTCTATTTACTATAAATATGGATTTTTTTGTGGGCTGATACCGAGATCGATCTTATTGAGATTATATTCGGGAGTTCAAGATTTCCGATACATCAGCTGATATATTTTAATGTCAATGATTCCTAAGATTCGTTATCAAACCTTTATTTCAAAGAAATGTAATTGATGTATGTTTTAGTTTAACCATAAACATTATCAAAAATAACTATAAATAAAAAGAAAAAACAAATATATAGAACTTGAATTAAGAAAATAAACATAATTTATTTTATGTATAATGTAAAACATAAATGCAATATTTATTCTGTCCAACTAAAGATTTCATGTAAATATCGCCCGATATTATCGGCCAACCGATATATCGCCTCAGGCTCTGATATTTATTATTAACAGCTTTTAATCTTCCACCTAAGTTTTCACATTTTCCAGTTTCAACCCGCATCAATAAAACATAAAAACCAGACATCGAACAACCGTAAACCCTCAACAACAAATACAAAATAAGCTCAACTTCACGTGTCGACAGCTATTTTCCATATTTGAGTATTATAGGATGTAAATGTGTCACTTAGCTGCTTTTACATTTGTACCTGTAACTTGTGCAACGACAAGAATGTTGCTGGATATGGAATTTATTTAACAGGAAGTGACGTCACCTCGTTTAAACAGGTTGCGTTTCAGGCGCGTGAGTTGATTTGAATCTATTAAAATGTTTAGTCAATAAAGTTTTTGTTGTTAGTGAACGAGCAGCCAGTCCACTGGTTGACAACACGACTCACAGCTAACAGCTAACAGCTAACTGCTAACTGCTAGCTGCTAGCTGTTACCAGCAAACTGTTAGCAGCTAACTGTTAGCAGCTAACTGTTAGCAGCTAGCGGCTAGCTGTCAGCCGCCTTGCAGGCTGCGCTGGGCCGGTTTCGTCCTGTTCCAGGAGTGAAACCGTTCGACGTGCCGCTCACAGTTCATCCACGTGTCAGAACGAACCCGCTCCGAGTGCAGAGCAGCGTCTTTAAACCCGCTGACGACTTTAAAACCTCAACGCACCATCTTCACTCCCGTCGCAGTCGGCCATCTTTAGTGTCACGTGATCAAAACAGCGACTAACGCGCCAATCAGAGGCCCCGAGACCTAAAGGTGTGCTGCGTTCACTGGCCGCTCGTAAAAAAACAGAAGCACCGTGGCGCATTCACATCCATAAAAGAAATACTTCAGAAGCACATTTTGGGTCGGTGCCATAGAAACATTATATTCACAGTTATATTAATATATATTAATTATGTTAATTTAATATTAATAATTTAATATATAATATATATATAAATAACAGTTATATTAATATAATACATCTATGGTCGGTGTTTGATAATAACAGTGAGTGCATCACTCGTGTTGTTCAGTAAAATGACCACTAGGTGGCACCAACAGCTAAGACTTTATGCTCGTTTCATCTGCACGTGTTTTCCTTCGTTCTCTTTTTTTATTTCATGTGTTTCAGTTGAATGTCAGATAATGTGTTTGTTTGACACACATTCAAAATAAATGATACGTAAAAAATGGATGATAGACGTTGGCAGCTATAGTTAACACTTTGAATATTAATATTTTAAACTAGTAAAGATAAAAAAATAGCTCCAATCACACAAGTTACACTAAAAATTCTGATATCATGTGTCACTAATAATAATGGAATCTTCTGCATGATGATTAATGTAGCATGTGATCCTTTATGCTAAGTACTCCTGTTTACAACAGTGATACTGTTACTAGTATAATAGTAGAAAACACATTCGTACATGTTTGTCAGAGACGATGCAGGTTGGTTCTGATGATTAAAATGACATGAAATCTTTTCAATCCACTGAAGTTGTCCACCCCCTCCTCTCTCTCTCTCTCTCAATGGAGGCGGTGGTCTCTCGGCCGCTCCCTGTGGACGGCGGTTCTACAGCACACTCAGGTGCGTTCAGGTGCTGCATTATTCACACGGAGCTCAGCGGCTCTAATTAAACCCTGGAGGGATGTGAGGGGGAGGGGGAGGCAGCCGCAGGCAGACGCCGCCGCCGCCAACACATGATGTGGATTTCTGATTCAGTCCACATCAAACTCCCACATGAGCCGCGGCAGAGAAACTCACTGCGGCTCTGGCATCATCATCATCCCACACACACACTGGAGCTCAGGTTCTTAAATCACCTGAAGCTCCGACTCAACGAGTTGAGCCCTTCTGTGAACATCACAACCACTTCTCGGTGTCACAGAGACAAATTCAACCTGGAGGTTTTAATCTCTCTCTGACAGGTGATTCACATCATCACAAAAAAATTAAAAGTCCAAGACATAAATGAAACACAAACTTTTAAACTATACAATAATCCTTATTATCCACATACCACTGAAGGAATCGTGACACTAAACGACAGCGTCGCTCAGTCGAGCTCGTGGCTCCACCGAACAAAATGTTTATTAAAGTTCTAAAATATAACATAGGACATAAAATCAGAGAGTGGGAGTGTTGCACATAAGACATGGGGATGAATATGATAATACCCTGATATGGACTGCTCCACTCAGGTCCAACCTGGATGCTGCCGCTGCCGGTGGCGACCAACTGTTGCATAGCAACGCTGTGCTCAGCACCTGCTCTGTTCCTCCTGCCCGGAGCTGGGGAACCTCAGAGGATGTCATGATGTGGGCAGGGTCGCCCACATGGGTCAGTGTCAGCCGATAGCCAGGAGGCCTTGTGTTCTACTGCTCTCTCTCTCTTTGTCCCGACTCTCGTACGCACACACAGACACACACATTTGTACTTTTCAACTGATAGAAATCTTCTGCAAATCCACAGGGTACCAGACGAGCACGATGTTGCAATCTGAATACTGAGCGCTTAACTGGAAACGTTCCCTCTGACTGGTCTTTAGCAGTGATATTATATATTCGCTCCTCAGCGAAACACTGTGGAACTGGAAACGATGGAGTGACGACCGCAGGCTGCCGGTCTGATAACAGTTTCCATATTCCACTTTTTAATTAAGCCCCGAAGTTGAATCCAGACGCCTTATCATAAAAGATCCGTTCATTCCGGGACTGGTAACGAGTTCCTGTTTCAAACTGTACGTTTCCTTCATCTCTTAATCCTGCCACTGGTCTTCTTCTTCTCCCAGGCAGGAAAGGCTTTTCTCCAGTTTCAATGAAGAATCATCGCTTCTCCTCCAGAGACACTGTTCTTCTCTCTCCCTCTCAGACCGGCTGGTCGCGGCAGACGGTCGACCACTGCTCGAGGTTTCTACCAGAGTTTTTCCTCGCCAGCGTTGCCAAAGTGCTGCTCACGGGGGGAATGTTGTGTCTCCGGTCCAGACCTGCTCAGTATGAAAACTGCCCTGAGATATCGTCTGTTATTATGTTCTTTGATGGCTCGGTTGATTAACAGTGAGAAGAATTAAGAACATATCCCCACAGGAAACGTTAAAATGAACCTTGTGTTGTAGCAACTCAGAGGAAGAAAAGCCGACGTGAACTCGTCGTCCAACAGGAACTTAGTTAAAGCACTTTTTGACCATAGACTGTGAATAAAGACGGACGACATGACGGCTCCTCTAAAGTGAAGCCAAATCATCTTGATCGCCCCCTGGTGTCTGGATGCAGTACAGCTCATAAGCCCCGCCCCCTCCATCTTAGCAGATGGGACATGGACCAAAGTAAAAAAAAAAGAAAAAGATGGAAGGAGGAAGTGGACACGCGTTGTCCATCTTTATTTACAGACAACTTCTGGAGTATTTTCTTTAATTTAGCTCAGTCTCAACTTCTCTCGGGCCGGGGTCAGGGGTTCGTTGTCCTTACTGACTCAAGTGAACAGCAGATGAAAATATTTTTCATGACCGATCAAAACAAAGAATATATTTGTTTCAAAAACAAGTCCTCACTACATCTTTATAACGTCAATGTAAAGGTTCCTCTCTTCTTTCGCCTCTCTGCCACATTTTGATATCTGCCTCTGTCGGAGGGAAAGGAAATACAAATCTACTGTACAACCAATTACGTTGCGATCTCTTATCTTATCCATTTATTTCAGCATTTATTTCAGCTTTTGTTTTTTTTTAAGTCATGTTCCGTCCTCCATAATCACGTTGTAGGGCCACAACACAGCCTCAACCAGAGCTCATTCTTTTCATATAAGATATCTTGAATCAAACATCTTAATACATTTTATTTGAAACTCATGTAAACAATAATGAATGAGAATGAGAATGTGTTGAGTTCATGTCAAGTTAGATTTGCCGAGTTGTTCAGACCAGACATAAATAGTGTGGAGCTACGCGTGGACCGGCTCTAGGACCCGGGGGCGACACGTGACGCAGGACGACAACAGGAAGACGGAGCTCACGTTGCCGGTAGGTGTGTGTGTGTGTGTGCTCGTGTGTGTGTGTGTGTGTGTGTTAGCTCCGTGTAGCTTCAGTGTGTCACCGGTAGACTGGTGCGTCGTTTAACGGCAGCGCGGCGACTTCCCGCGGGTATCGAACCATGTTCTGACACTGACGAGGTTTGAAACGCTGTCCCTGCGGCTAGCAGCTAGCGGTTAGCAGCTAGCGGCTACTCCGGCTAGCAGCTAGCGGCTAACAGCTAGCGGTTAGCGGCTAACAGCTAGCGGTTAGCGGCTAACAGCTAGCGGCTACTCCGGCTAGCAGCTAGCGGTTAGCAGCTAGCAGCCTCAGGTCGACCAGCAGCAGAGGGTCAAAGTGACTAAAGGTGGAAACTGACGGTCTGTTGTTTTACCGACGTGCAGGCAGAAGTGAGCAGGTGTTGTCACAGTGTCTCGCGTCTGTTCTGCGTCTGTGAGCAAAGTTGTTTGTTGTGAACAGTCGGTCAGGGGTGGAAAGTCACCTGGTTCATTCAGTCCACTACAAACTACAGACACGATCGACAGATAACTAATGGACAGAAAACTAATAGACAGATAACTAATAGACAGATAACTAATAGACAGATAACTAATGGACAGAAAACTAATAGACAGATAACTAATGGACAGATAACTAATGGACAGATAACTAATAGACAGATAACTAATGGACAGATAACTAATGGACAGATAACTAATGGACAGATAACTAATAGACAGATAACTAATAGACAGATAACTAATAGACAGATAACAAATGGACAGATAACTAATAGACAGATAACTAATGGACAGATAACTAATGGACAGATAACTAATGGACAGATAACTAATAGACAGATAACTAATAGACAGATAACTAATAGACAGATAACTAATGGACAGATAACTAATAGACAGATAACTAATGGACAGATAACTAATGGACAGATAACTAATAGACAGATAACTAATAGACAGAAAACTAATGGACAGAAAACTAATAGACAGATAACTAATAGACAGATAACTAATGGACAGATAACTAATGGACAGATAACTAATGGACAGATAACTAATAGACAAATAACTAATGGACAGAAAACTAATAGACAGATAACTAATAGACAGATAACTAATGGACAGATAACTAATGGACAGATAACTAATGGACAGATAACTAATAGACAGATAACTAATGGACAGAAAACTAATAGACAGATAACTAATGGACAGATAACTAATGGACAGATAACTAATAGACAGATAACTAATGGACAGAAAACTAATGGACAGAAAACTAATAGACAGATAACTAATGGACAGATAACTAATGGACAGATAACTAATAGACAGATAACTAATGGACAGATAACTAATGGACAGAAAACTAATGGACAGAAAACTAATAGACAGATAACTAATAGACAGATAACTAATAGACAGATAACTAATGGACAGAAAACTAATAGACAGAAAACTAATAGACAGAAAACTAATGGACAGATAACTAATGGACAGATAACTAATAGACAGATAACTAATAGACAGATAACTAATGGACAGATAACTAATGGAGTGATTAAACTAATGGACAGATAACTAATGGACAGATAACTAATGGACAGACAACTAATGGACAGATAACTAATAGACAGATAACTAATGGACAGAAAACTAATAGACAGATAACTAATAGACAGATAACTAATAGACAGATAACTAATGGACAGAAAACTAATAGACAGATAACTAATAGACAGATAACTAATGGACAGAACTAATAGACAGATAACTAATGGACAGAAAACTAATAGACAGAAAACTAATAGACAGAAAACTAATAGACAGATAACTAATAGACAGATAACTAATAGACAGATAACTAATGGACAGAAAACTAATGGACAGATAACTAATGGACAGATAACTAATGGACAGAAAACTAATGGACAGAAAACTAATAGACAGATAACTAATAGACAGATAACTAATGGACAGAAAACTAATGGACAGATAACTAATGGACAGATAACTAATGGACAGAAAACTAATGGACAGAAAACTAATGGACAGATAACTAATAGACAGATAACTAATGGACAGAAAACTAATAGACAGAAAACTAATAGACAGATAACTAATAGACAGATAACTAATGGACAGAAAACTAATGGACAGAAAACTAATGGACAGATAACTAATAGACAGATAACTAATGGACAGAAAACTAATAGACAGAAAACTAATAGACAGATAACTAATGGACAGATAACTAATGGACAGATAACTAATGGACAGATAACTAATAGACAGATAACTAATGGACAGATAACTAATGGACAGATAACTAATAGACAGATAACTAATGGACAGATAACTAATGGACAGAAAACTAATGGACAGAAAACTAATAGACAGATAACTAATAGACAGAAAACTAATAGACAGAAAACTAATGGACAGATAACTAATAGACAGATATTTACATCTGATGCTCTGGTGAGAGCATTTTTTATTCGTTATTTTTTTGAAAGAAAATAAACATTAAAAATATATTTTTCTCCATCGAATATGATTTACTTTTGTTTTTAACGATTGAAGCGGTGGTTCTCATTCTTTTTTACTTGTACTTTAAAAAGTCGTAATGACTTTGCAGATATGCAGATATGAAATCTTTAGGCAGAAAAGATGTGTTATCTTTACATTTTACATTTATTCAAGTTCTATATGTTTTTGGTTTAATATGTGTTTCTTTGTATTTGTAGTTATTCATAATAAAGTTTATGGTTAAACGTTAAAATTTCAAGCCTCAATTGAATTTCTTCTTTTATAATGACATCTTATGAATCTTTTTTTCCAATATCTATACAAATTGGCCGATCTATCGATATCGGAAATGGTTTACTGCCTAATATTGGTATCAGCCTCTAATAATCCATATGGTCGCGCTTTAGTCATATGTGGTTGAAATATACACAAGTCAAATGAAAATGTTTTAATGTCCACCTTGTGTCAAAGTATATCCAAGTTTGAATAATAATTCTGTCGCTCATTATGCAAACACAACTTTAGCGTTGCATATGAAAGTTCTGTAACGCATAGTATAAAATTATCTTTAGTAACATTTAGATACTTTGTCTTGGTTTATAGTGGTTTATGCTGTCTTCATGCGCTCGTCTGAAGTTCCTAATTCACACTTGTGATATTTGAATTGCAAGTGTGCCACGTTCAAGTGCCTTGTTGTCAGAATGAAAACATTTTGAAATGTATAATGTAATAACTTTACACAGCGCTAGCAGACTACAGTCCACATGTTATGGATACAACGATACATATCATTGGTCTATATCAAGTTAAGTGAACTTAGATTACAGATTAAAATTATGTACACAAGCAACAGAAAATTCTTGTTGCACTGTTAAAATTTATGAATTACCTATCGTCCATTACTGAATCTGTTTCTCTTCTCCTCTGCCATGTTGTGATGGTGTGTTGACCTGTGGTGCAGTGTGTTGTGATGGTGCAGTGTGATGTGATGGTGCAGTGTGTTGTGATGGTGCAGTGTGTTGTGTTGTGAGGGGGCAGTGTGTTGTGTTGTGATGGTGCAGTGTGTTGTGAGGGGGCAGTGTGTTGTGTTGTGATGGTGCAGTGTGTTGTGATGATGCAGTGTGTTGTGTTGTGATGGTGCAGTGTGTTGTGAGGGTGCAGTGTGTATTGTGTTGTGATGGTGCAGTGTGTTGTGTTGTGATGGTGCAGTGTGTTGTGAGGGGCCAGTGTGTTGTGAGGGGGCAGTGTGTTGTGTTGTGATGGTGCAGTGTGTTGTGATGGTGCAGTGTGATGTGTTGTGATGATGCAGTGTTTTGTGATGTGCAGTGTGTTGTGATGATGCAGTGTGTTGTGTTGTGATGGTGCAGTGTGTTGTGTTGTGAGGATGCAGTGTGTTGTGTTGTGATGGTGCAGTGTGTTGTGATGATGCAGTGTGTTGTGATGGTGCAGTGTGTTGTGAGGATGCAGTGTGTTGTGTTGTGATGGTGCAGTGTGTTGTGATGATGCAGTGTGTTGTGATGGTGCAGTGTGTTGTGTTGTGATGGTGCAGTGTGTTGTGATGATGCAGTGTGTTGTGTTGTGATGGTGCAGTGTGTTGTGTTGTGAGGATGCAGTGTGTTGTGTTGTGAGGATGCAGTGTGTTGTGAGGATGCAGTGTGTTGTGTTGTGATGGTGCAGTGTGTTGTGATGGTGCAGTATGTTGTGATGATGCAGTGTGTTGTGTTGTGATGGTGCAGTGTGTTGTGATGATGCAGTGTGTTGTGTTGTGATGGTGCAGTGTGTTGTGATGATGCAGTGTGTTGTGTTGTGATGGTGCAGTGTGTTGTGTTGTGATGGTGCAGTGTGTTGTGATGATGCAGTGTGTTGTGTTGTGATGGTGCAGTGTGTTGTGTTGTGAGGATGCAGTGTGTTGTGTTGTGATGGTGCAGTATGTTGTGATGATGCAGTGTGTTGTGTTGTGATGGTGCAGTGTGTTGTGAGCATGCAGTGTGTTGTGTTGTGATGGTGCAGTGTGTTGTGAGGATGCAGTGTGTTGTGTTGTGATGGTGCAGTGTGTTGTGATGATGCAGTGTGTTGTGTTGTGATGGTGCAGTGTGTTGTGTTGTGATGGTGCAGTGTGTTGTGATGATGCAGTGTGTTGTGTTGTGATGGTGCAGTATGTTGTGATGATGCAGTGTGTTGTGTTGTGATGGTGCAGTGTGTTGTGAGCATGCAGTGTGTTGTGTTGTGATGGTGCAGTGTGTTGTGAGGATGCAGTGTGTTGTGTTCTGTGGGTGAGGAGGAGTCGTGCTGCTCTGTGATGTTTGTTGTTGAATCACCTCAGCAGGAGGAAGCTTCCGTGTTGTGGAGAAAGAACTTGTTAACCTCTGGTGGGGGGAAGAAGGATAAAGGCCACATTTTTATTAAGAAATTTTAAAGTCGCTGCTACAACTCGTCATCTGCTTCCTATAGATTCACTACCTTCACCAAGGAGGTTCTGTTTTTACTCGTTTGTCTGTTTGTTTGAATTGTCCCAGAGTGGCTGCGCTAATAAATACTTCTGCGGTAGATGTCCACACTCTCCTTGTTCCTGAGTCAGCGTCAATTTCATCAACTTTCCATTACATCCATGACCTCATGACATCATCAGCGTCGGCCCGAACTGCCTGTCCGGCCTCCGAGGCGAGCGGCGGCAGGCAGCGCGGATTGTTGTAACGCTCTCTCTGCTGCCGTGGCCCAGAAAGCCCAACGTCTAATGTTCTGCTTGAGAGACAAATCCCATTTGTGTCCCAGGCATCGGGCCCTGGATCGTCCGCGGCGTAGAGTCAACACCGACACCCGTCCAGTAATCACCTTAGCTCCGGCTGAGCGAGCGCGGTCACAGCCGGCGTCGCACGGCGGCCGGGAGATGAATAAATATTGTCTGATAAGGTTAAAGAGATTAATCCAACAAATGACTTATTTCATACAAAGTCAGAGCGACGTTCTGTTGCCCCCGTCAGTGGCGCCCTCGCGTGATGTCATTTCACCAATTTATTATTATTCATAATGTGTTTATGTACAAGGCTTCATTAATATCGTCAGTAAGACCTGTGATGTCACATTGGCTGCTGTGAAAAAGACGAGTTTCACTGGGCACGTTACATCACTAACATTAATTATCATAATAATATTTATTAAAACAAACAAACAAAAACGTTTCAGATCATGAAATCATAATCTCCATCGTGGAAGAATAACAGGTTGATAAAAACGTCATGGCCTGACATCCTGTGACCGAACCTCCAGATGAACACGTCGACCCCGAGCTCTAATCCCAGAATCTCATTATCAACAGGTGTTTATGTTTTCCATTAGAAGGTCCCGACGCCGGCAGCAGATTGATTTTTTTCTCCTGACGAAGCTTCATTAAGGACGAGCGGCGCCTGCAGATGGAGATCTGACGACTCGCTGCTTGGGCTCCAACGCACGATGCTACTGGGGGGGAAGTGTGATACACGGGGAGGCCGTAATATGAAATATATATACATACGTACGTAACGAACCCTGCGTTCCTTTCTACCTCGGAAGTCGAAGTTCGGAAGTCGGGTTTATCGTTCCAGTTTAGTCTCGTAACCCGGAATTACGACATCCGAGTCGGAGATTGCAACCGGAAGAGTCCAAGATCCGAGTGCCGAGGTACAATAGAACACAGCAGAAGATCCTGATGTCGATCACGTGACGTAGAACAGTGACTCATTAACAGGAACAGTCTGAGAACTTTGTGATCGCTCGTCGTAACGTAATGTGTATGTGAGGGAACTGATTGTTCATTATTCTATGTATCATTTCCATGTTTCAATACTACTGAAGACATGAATCTTTAAACACATAAATATATCATTTCATTTATTTGTCCTTTTTAACAGAAATGACTGGATGATGTGGTTCATTACCTCCTGTGAAGCAGCACGTTCAGTGTTTGTTTACAGGATATAACTTAGTTAGGACAGTGAGTTATGGTTGTACATCTGTAAAACCTCGTGTTCGTATGAAAACTACCTTTTAAATGAAAGAGTCCTCAGCTCTCTTCCCTCTCGCTCTGTTAAGTTTCCATCAAACTTATTTGTGGCTCAGGCGTTCGTCTGCTTCCCTCTGCAAAAAGCCCAGAACTGCTGTCGAGGCAGAAGTGGTTTGCTGGTTTGGGGGGGAATCTCTTGAGCGTCCGGCTGTAATCAGCGTCCCCGCTGCGTTTGCTGCATCCTCCCCTGTGGATTTATCGGTCTGGGGAAAAGCTTCTGAACGCCAACATTAGTCACCGGCTGAGACGGGAGTCGAGCCCAGAGACCCAGGAATTCAATTCCAGCAAAAGCAGAAAACCACAACAACGTCTCTGCTTGAGAAGTGACTGATGTGCTGCCGCAGAGTTCTCATATTCACACCTTCTGTACCGGGCTCATATGAATAAATTGTGAACGGTTAGTAGAAGTGGGTTTGTTGAAATGGCTGCTTTTAGAGGCCTCCTCACCCTGAGCCGACAACGAGCGGGTGTTTATGATGAAGCTGTCGAGTCTCTTGCCTCAGCTTGTTACAGAGCTGCTGCTGGATCTCTAGCAGCGGCATGAATACTAATGCAGAGAGGGAGATGAGCTGCATTAACTGGTTTGTCAATATGTCGACAATAAATCGATAAAGAGCGTCGCTCCGTCAGAACCTGCTCCAGTGTGCAGTGGCCTCGCGGTTCTGAGGCGAGCGCGACACGAGCAAACGTCAAGTCGGAGAGGAACGTTTCAACAACTCTCATTCTTATTCTCCCATCAAGACCTTTATGGTTTCTGTATTCTTCTGCATTAATTAAGTTTCGCTACAGTGGGAGAGAGTTTCTCTTCGTCGCCTCGTTCCGTTTAGCTCAAACAAAGAGAAAAATGAAAGTCCCAGTTGGGTTCTTGTCTGGCGAAACTACAACTGAAGATATATATTTATTCTTTAATCGATAGCATCTTTTTGAATCTGCCCACACGTTGCAGTGATTTGAA
The DNA here is from genome assembly GCF_022379125.1 of Scophthalmus maximus. Taxonomy (NCBI): domain Eukaryota; kingdom Metazoa; phylum Chordata; class Actinopteri; order Pleuronectiformes; family Scophthalmidae; genus Scophthalmus; species Scophthalmus maximus. The sequence goes on along the minus strand of NC_061521.1, from coordinate 26,381,694 downwards.
ACACGTCTGGTTTCAGCTGGTTCCGGGCAGCTCGGGAGCTCCAGACGTTGTCTTGACATGGACACAAATTGTTCGTTGCAAGACGAGTTACGAGACGACCTCCGACTCCGAAAGGAACTTTACAATAAAGTTAGAAATGAAATGTCTGATATTATGAATCCACCTTGTCGTATCCTGTTGTCTGTTAAATGACGATCAGTCTTTCTGTGCAGAGACTCGTGACAGACACTCGGTGATGTTTCATTTCAAGTCTCGTGATGTGGAGGTAATGGCTGTGGCAGATCTCCAGAGTGAGGACGGAGCGCGAGCGTCCCGACGAGGCTGTTAGCTGGAGGCAGCGGTGCGTGGCCGCCGCCGCCCGCTGGTCGCTCATTTCACGCCTGTCTGGGCTTCCTGGAGAAGCAAAGTGCCTGAGAACGCGTGTCAGGGGAGAAGGAGTGTTCTCAGATTCCAATCGGTGAACCCGCGGTGACGATTGACGGAATGCTCCTTTTTGTCCGTGTTCCTGCGTGTCGTCGTCCGTCAGGCTCGTGTTGTGATCAAGTCCCAACATCACTGTTGTTTGGATGATGTTCAGTCCAGAGTGATGCACTGTGACCGGTGATGGAGAAAAAAGATTCAAACGTGTATGTTGTTGTTTTGGCAGCAACATATTGAAAAACGTGATCAGTTTGACAAAAGTCCATAATATTAAGTGTTGCCGGAGCTCTGGTGTTTCTCTGGTGATACATCAGCGTCTCACTTGTCTGTCGTTGTCTGTCGTTGTCTGTCGTTCGCTCCGACCTGTTTCCTCTGTGGTTTTCCATCTCTCTCCTGCCGCTGCATCGACCTGCTCTCCAGTTCAGATACAGTTCAATCAAACGTGGTGTAATCTAACCTGAGCGGCGTTTCCTGTTTCCTGTGTGTATGTGTGCATGTGTCATCGTGCCTCTGATGATCCCGTCTTCCCGTGCAGGTGATGGCTCGGCAGGCGACGGCGGGCTGGCGCTACGTGCGGGCGTTCGTCAGCGGACTCTTCGTCGCCGTCCCCGTCACGGTCACCGTCCTCGACCGGTTCGCCTACGTGGCGCGAGTGGAGGGAGCGTCGATGCAGGTGAGATCCACCGCCCTCTGTCTTCACAGTCAGTTCTTTTCAAACTGCAGATAACGAGGAGGTCAGAGGTCACAGCGCCATGACCACATGGAGGATGCTGGGAAATGATTTTCGCGTTGTGTATTTAAAAGTCCTTCTCTTTGACTTTGTGTGTGAACACATTGCACCAAACATTTGCGTTGCGTTTGTCGGTCACTCAGTTGGTTGCGGTTTGCAACTTTACCACCAGATGCCGTCAACATTTTTAAAAAATGTACACGCTGGAGCTTTAACGTCTTTTGTTTGGTCCATGTCCCATCTGTTAACGTGGAGGAGGCGGGGCTTATGACCTATAATGAGGCACGTCGTCCATGTTTATTTACAGATGTAGATACAACCTAACAGGAGAAAAATTCTCTGCATCTCTGCCTCACAGGTATGAAGTATAAATATCTAAAGACGACTTGAGCTGCGTTATGATTCCTGGTCGAGTAAAGCCGCTGAAAATTCATCTCGCTGCGCCGGAGCGTTCGCTGAGAGATTAAAGTAAAAGATTCAGTCGTTCATTCAGGACCGAAATGATTGGAACTGCTGAACCGACAAAGTACACACACATATAGATATATTTTGAAAGGTACTCTAGTGTCTTTCACATGCGGCTGTTTAGAAATGAAAAAACGCTGTGGACAATAAATGGACTTAATTCTGAGTCTGATAAATCAATATGAGATGAGCGTCAGACGGGTTCGTGAGACTTTATATTTAAAGGGCCACGACAGGAACAGAGGCTCGACTCTGAAACATACACGACTGGAAGAGATTCATATTCTGAAAATTCTGTAACTTCTCATTCGTTGAACTGTGTCTGGATATTAATCTTTTGCAAAAACCTGCCTCAGATGGATCCTCGTCGCGTCTGGATCCTCGTCATGTCTGGATCCTCGTCGCGTCTGGATCCTCGTCGCGTCTGGATCCTCGTCGCGTCTCGATCCTCGTCGTGTCTGGATCCTCGTCATGTCTGGATCCTCGTCGCGTCTGGATCCTCGTCGCGTCTCGATCCTCGTCGCGTCTCGATCCTCGTCATGTCTGGATCCTCGTCATGTCTGGATCCTCGTCGCGTCTGGATCCTCGTCGCGTCTGGATCCTCGTCATGTCTGGATCCTCGTCATGTCTGGATCCTCGTCATGTCTGGATCCTCGTCGCGTCTGGATCCTCGTCGCGTCTGGATCCTCGTCGCGTCTGGATCCTCGTCATGTCTGGATCCTCGTCATGTCTGGATCCTCGTCGCGTCTGGATCCTCGTCGCGTCTCGATCCTCGTCATGTCTGGATCCTCGTCATGTCTGGATCCTCGTCATGTCTGGATCCTCGTCGTGTCTGGATCCTCGTCGTGTCTGGATCCTCGTCGTGTCTGGATCCTCGTCACGCGTCTGGATCCTCGTCACGCGTCTGGATCCTCGTCATGTCTGGATCCTCGTCATGTCTGGATCCTCGTCGTGTCTGGATCCTCGTCACGCGTCTGGATCCTCGTCACGCGTCTGGATCCTCGTCACGCGTCTGGATCCTCGTCGTGTCTGGATCCTCGTCACGCGTCTGGATCCTCGTCACGCGTCTGGATCCTCGTCATGTCTGGATCCTCGTCATGTCTGGATCCTCGTCATGTCTCGATCCTCGTCATGTCTGGATCCTCGTCATGTCTGGATCCTCGTCATGTCTGGATCCTCGTCATGTCTGGATCCTCGTCATGTCTGGATCCTCGTCATGTCTGGATCCTCGTCATGTCTGGGTCCTCGTCATGTCTGGATCCTCGTCATGTCTGGATCCTGTATCAGTCGTGACAATCATGATGAAGAGGAGGAGGAGGAGGAAGAAAGGGGGAGGGGTTATAGACAGGCGTGTAATAAAGCTGTCATGGAGGACGAGAGGTTGTCGGGAGCTGAGCGCGACGAGACCTCCAGCAGGCCCCTGAACCACGTGTTGATCACCAGATCTTCTTTATCATCTGGATAAAACGTTCAGTTGTTACATAATGTTTAACTTCTACTGTAAATGTAGTTCAGAGTTATGATACATTACAACTAAACTTCTTTCTTTCTCTCTTTCTTTCTCTTTCTCTCTTTCTTTCTCTTTCTTTCTCTTTCTGTCTTTCTCTCTTCCTCTCCACATGCCTGCGTGGTTGCGTGCAGCCGTCCCTGAACCCGGACAGCGGCTCCGAGTGCGACGTCGTCCTCCTGAACCGTTGGAGCGTGAGGAACTACGAGGTCCGGCGAGGGGACATCGTCTCCGTCATGTGAGTAACTCTCTCTCGGGAGAAGACGCGGTGCGTTGATGAAATGTGCAGCTGCACACGTGTGTCTGTGGTCCTGTGGCGTCATAGCTGGACGAGGTCCGGACGAGGTCTGGACGTCGGCCCACGTGGTTCCATCAGCTCGAGCCGTGAAACAGTGGTTCTCAGCTGATCGAACCACTGAAAGAGTCATTAGGTCATGACACGAATTTATGAACCAAGAAAAAAAAGGTGAAATCAAAGTGCAACCAGGGCTAAAAACCAAATGAAATAAAAAGGCAGATTTGTCTTGATGATGAGCGTCAGTGCTCGTCACCTCAGACGTCCTCAGCTCCGGAACGTCTGCTCGTCCTGTTACACTCTGATACGGTGAAAGTCTGAGAGTATATTTCACACCAGCTGGTGATACTGTACACGTACTGTATGACGGAGGGTCAAACCCTCTTTGGGTTCAGAACCGGTCAAATAGTTCTTGTGGGGAGGAGAAATGTTTGTGAAAGTTTGACAAAAGGAAAATGGATACAGTGGTTCTATAAAGTTTATATTCAACCTGTCGCCCCCCCCATGATACAGAACCGGATCTGAATCAACTCTGGATTTTGTTAAAATCCCTCGTAAAGCCGCGTCTATCCTCCGCCTCAGAACATTGCCTCAGATTTTAATTTCAGATGTGATGCGGCGGCGGGCGCGGGGGGGGAAACTGTTTCCTTGCCCCGTAATTGGCCGTCATTTAAAAGGAAAATTGTTCAAGTGAATACTCCGGGTCCACAGAGCGATGTCTTATTTAGAGAAACCCCTCTCGTTTTTTTCCAGTGATGAGGAAAAAAAGATTGTGTCCCTGTGTTTTCTGAGTGGGCGTTCAGAGAGCGGGTGGTTTGTCACGCTCGGGGCGCAGACCATTACCGACCTGATTGATTTTTTACGTTTCGGGCTGTGAACAGAATCATTTGCCTGTGAGCGGCCTCGGAACCGATTCTTTTGTGAAACATCATTTTCTCCCGGATTGGAGGAGGAAATGTTTCTCGTGGGTTATAAATCCGCGTCGCGAGAGATGAATAGAGTCCCCGTCGACAAAGAGGGTGTGATGACAGCCATCTTGGATCAGCGGGGGATTGGTGTGTTGATAGGAGCGTCGGTGAAACTCCACAGTCTGTGAATATTCATGGAGAATCCTTCAGAAGCGCCGCGCCTCACTCCTCCTCTGTGGCGTCGGCGTCGAGCTCAGCTGCTATCTTTGTCCGGGACTGGTTCCAGAACAAGAACACAAACACGTTTGATTCTCCCTGTGGAGGATCGGAGGGAACTGGGTTCACTCAGGGGTCCTGGACTGAAACTCTGGTGTCTGGTGAAACTGGGTCATCGGGAAACTGCTCTGTGTCCAAAGGAGGAAAAACTGAAGTGTTCAGACTTTCTTAAACATTACAGTCGATGCTCTTAAGTAACAACTGTTATGAACCATAAGCTCCAGGGGCCGACGCCTTCAGAGGACACGGTCGACGGCCAAAACGAAATGTGACGGACTGGTCTACGGCGGATTTCCTATTCGCCGTCACCAGCCTGTTCCGCCCTTAATGCTGTCACCTGGCAACGGAGCTGTAGTTGACGCGCAATGCATCCTGGGATAGGTTGAACAGGGAACGATCCACCTGTTGGACCCTTTGTTGCTCGGGAATGGAAGGGCGCGTTTGAAGGGTTCCTTGAAATGGAACATGCCGAGTTGCGACGCTGTGTTACATCAGCCTGGTGGCTGCTGCCATTTAAAACGTCCATACATTTGCGTTCCAATGTTTTGGCTCCGTATCGGCAATAATCCATATCTACACACCTAAGACGTCATATCACATGACCTTTGTGCCGTTGGTGTCGGTGTAAACAGGAAGTAGATTGTCTCCTCTGCAGTTGGTTGCTTAGTTACAGAACTAACTCTCTGAAGGAGGAACAGTGATGGTGAAAAGTCAGAGCCGGCAAGACGACGACGACGACGACAAGGTGGAACTGTTACTGACAGGAAGTGTTAGGGACGTTGAGTCGTGACTGATGAGAACCAACCGGAGCCTCACTCTGAAACAGGAGAAATGCATTTTAAAACTACAACGTATCAGTGTGGATGAAGCCTCAGTCTCATTGTGTTCCACTGGGGAACATCTGTAGACGACTGGTGGTAAAATTCAGTGTTTGGATCAAACACATGACACCAGCACGACCCGTTCCTCCGGCACACGTAGAAGATTTACACCTCGGTGTCATTTTTTTGCTAGATTATTAACCTACTTACTGGAGGAAGTGAAAGTTTGTCTGCTGCGATCACAGGTTTGACTCCAACAGCAGAGACAGTTGTTTAAAGTTTTAGAAGTAAACCAGGAGCTGAGGATCCTCCACTGTGAAGCCGTGACAGCGCTCAGACCTTCTCATTTCAATAAGTGGCATCATTGGGCTCATTAAAAACACTTTGTCTTTCTTCTTGTTGTCTCGTTACCCACATGCCTCTTTCACCAGCGTCTCCAGGGATTAGAGGCAGATGCAAAACCACATGTTTAAGATTTTTTTCGTTTTGTTTTGTTGTTGGTTGTTTTTTTTGTTGTTGATTTTTCACAAATGCTAAAACTCACCGGGGAGAAGCAGAAGAACAAAAGCAGTGAAGTACAAACTGTTCAGGTGAGGAAACATGAAAAGCCCCCGGGGGCGTCTGAAAACATCTCGGCTCAGACGAGACGACAAACAGATGCAAATCACAAAGAGACGGAAAAAAACAACGACGACGCAGAAATAACAAGCAGAAGAAGTGAGACGCATAAAATACATGAGGCAATAACTGGAAACAAAGATGGACGACACTACGGCTCCAGTCATCCTGATCGCCCACTGGTGTCTGGCCTGATATAGGTCATTAGACACGCCCCCTGGTGTCTGGCCTGATATAGGTCATTAGACACGCCCCCTGGTGTCTGGCCTGATATAGGTCATTAGACACGCCCCCTGGTGTCTGGCCTGATATAGGTCATCAGACACGCCCCCTGGTGTCGGGCCTGATATAGGTCATTAGACACGCCCCCTTGTGTCTGGCCTGATATAGGTCATTAGACACGCCCCCTGGTGTCTGGCCTGATATAGGTCATAAGCCCCGCCCCCTGGTGGTGATCTAGTTTATTCCAATCCAGTTGATGGAAACGCACTTAATTCGTGTTAAAATATGACTCAGAACCTCGGTGCTCAGGTTCACGTGGATGACCTCACTGTGATCGTGCTGACGGGCGAATCAGATCGTGTTTTGTTGGTCAGTATCAAACAGGGTGTTTGACTCGTCAGATGCTCGGTGATGAGGTTTGACCCAGCAGATGTTCACATCTGATCAACATGCGTCACAAGCTGATTTCATGTATATAAACGCCGTCTCTCATATTCAATAATGCAGGTCGAACACGTGTCTTAAACATGCGTCAGTCGATCTGTAGGTGTCAACATTTGTTGACGTGTGACGTGGAGACGAGTTGGAGGCCTCAGCTGCTCTCACGTCCTGGAGACCAGCCATGATCCGGGATAATTCCTCCGCTGCTGCCGCTGCCGGGAGGCGTTCCTGTTGGACGGCGTGCTCCCAGCAGGCTCGGTGTCACCGCTGTCCTGACACGGTGAACGTTAATCGGGCCACGCGGCGGAGCGGCATTAAAGCACAGAGCTGGGATTTAAACGACGAGACGTCAGACGCTCCGACCGGCGGCGATAGTGACGAATCAGTCGAAGAGTTTCCTTTTTATATGTCTCTGACTTATATAACCAATGAACCAAAAACGTTACAGTTAAATCAATACGTGTTTTTTATAGAGATTTACTGCAACACAATCTGCTGCGTAGCAGCGGTCCATTAAATCACGACTCGCCGCGCCCCGTTTCCACGGTAATGATGACAAATTAAGACGACAAAATAAAACCTGGACTGAAGTTGAGTAAATATTTCTGTCAGCTCGTCGCTCTCACATCCAGTAATCAGCTTATGAGCTCTGAGTGTGTTTTTTGTTTTTTTTTACAGTTTTCCCTTCAAATGTCCTCCTGAAGTCGGATCAAAGAGCAAGGAAACACTTTCCTGACAACTTCATGATGTCGCATCTGAAGTGTGTGTGCGTGTGCGCGCGCGTGTTTGCTTGCATCATTAGATGAAATGCAGATTTTATCCAAGTCCGATTATTTGGCAGCTCTGAAAACCTGGAAAATCTTCAAAAGAATTTCAAATAAAGTTTCACATTTTGACTGACGTCGCCGACGCTCCACCTCCTCCCGTCGTTGTACGAACACGAAGCGCGGCCATCTTGTGTCAGTGGTGATGTCATCGTCATCTTACTTTAGTTTCTAAATCAGATCAATAGAATCAGATGAAAAAGACTTTGCTAACATGAAGAAAACGATGAGAGATTATCACCAGACTCCAACAGGATGGAGGACGGAACAGAATCAGGAGACGGTGGAATTCATCACGTCTCCCTTTCCCAAAGAAGCCTCAGTCTAAAAATATAAAAGTCTACAGAGACAGTGATATGGACACAAACCAGCATCATAAAACAAAAACCTGAGGATTACAAATCAATCTTTGTGAGTGATCTTGTGTTCACACCTCCAGTAAAATACAGACTTCTGACTGTACGACCCGTTCGTCACAGGCTTCAGTGAAGAGACGCAGGTTAACACGCAGGTCAAACTGTGATGGAGAATCAGTGAGCAGGTTGGAGAAGAGAGACTCTCAAACCTGGGCTCTGTGAAGTCAGGTGTTCCTCACCTGTTCAGGGGAACTGGCTCAAACTGTCTGATACACAAAGAGAAAAGAAATGACACAAACTCCACGATTCCACTGAAGCTGTTCAAAGGATGAATAATATTCAACTAGATCTTGAGGTAACAGGGAAGCAGCAGCCATTGTCTTTGTTGTGACAAACAAAAGCTGAATTTTAAAATTAAATACTTCAAATTAACAACTGAAATGTGAATATTACAGATTAAAAACCCAACAGTCGAGCGAGGGTCAAACCACAGACTGTAAATAAAGAATGACGACATGACGGCTCCTCTATACTGAAGCCAAATCCTGCTGATCGCCCCCTGGTGTCTGGCTGCAGTACAGGTCATAAGCCCCGCCCCCTCCATGTCATGTGAGGTCGTTCTTATCACTGGTGTTTTCTCACGTGTTCATGTTTCTGATCACTTTGCTTCTCATCAGTTATTTGATGATATAAAAACCGATTGGCAGCGGAACACTGACTAAGGATTGGTCGAGAGCGTGTGTGTGGGAGGGGCCTCGAATCCCACGGCCATACATGACGGCTCCTGAATCTGAGATGTTTGGGCTTCATGTTTGTATGACGAGAGGAAGAAGAGACGTGTCGTCGTCTTCATGATTTAAGTTAATTTGAACAAACGACTTGTTAGGTTTCGTTTGCTTGCGTCCAAACTCCTGGTTCCAATCAGGTCGAGGAACTTTTTTGTCTTCGATGTTTGTCTCTAACAAACTTCAAAAAAAAAGAAGCAAATCAACATCTTTATTGGCAACATTAAGCTTCAGCTCCATTAACACTAATAATCTCCAGAGCCTCAACACTAGCATCACAATTATCTAAATTAACTAGAAATTAACTTAAATTGAAAATGTGATATTGTGCTTTAATGAGCAGCCACGTTGGAGCCGAGAGCCACAGGCAGAGACAACAAACACACTGATGTTCTCCACCAAGTCGTGAGTCAGAGACTGAAAAATAAACCATCTGAAGTTATTTAGGAGCTGAATGTCTGAGCAGGAAACGTTCTTGGTCTCGCCTCGTTCTCCTGATCACGTTGACTCGGGCGTGACGACGACACAAAGCAGTTTTCACGGCCGCGTTTGAGTCGTTCAAACTGCAGGTTTGGACCGAAGCTTCCAATCAGCAGCAGCTGATGAGAATCACAGGAGGGAACCTCGGATCGAGTGAAGCTCACGAACAGGCAGGAAGTCATTTCACGCTCTTTGTGTGTGGAGCACAGAACTCGTGCTGCGGATGATCAGTTTGATAAAACATCGTCGTACATCAAAGTTTCTGAAACAGCCTGTGAATTCATAACAAGAGAAATTTCTTTGTTTCAAAAGTCGTGACTTTCGCTTTGCTCGCACAAGTTTGGTCACAAGCAAACATTTGTGCTTGTTTGCATCACTGGCGCGAATATTCCTTCCACTTTCTCCGCTGCCTCAGAGCCTCTCGTCTGAGACGGACAGCAGGAGTCTGGAGGCGACGCGCCGCTTAAATAATGAAATATGATCCACAATAAAACCCTCCCCCTCCCCCGACAGCCCGGCTTTAGACATGACAGAGGACACGGGCACGCCGGGGGCAGCTCGGTGGTCACACGAGGACCCGAGGACCAGCAGAGGAAGCGCGACGCACGGGGGTGTCTTCCACCTACGCTGTAAAAAGTTTAACGCAGCGTCCGACTGGGGGAAAACCCACCGTCTGAAAGCTCCCCACATCTAATATTCTGCTGCTGCGTATGAACAGTTATAATCTGTGAGAAGACGATCGGAGGAGTCGTCATGTTGCATCTCGCCGCCGTTTGTCAGATCCTTTCTTCCTCGTTCGCCACCTTCCACACTTCTCCGTGTGTTCTGTACCAGTTCTGTCAATCATGTCGCCGCATCCAGGCAACCTGGCTTCCTCTCCTCCTCCTTCTTCCCCCCCGGCTTGAGTTTTTCACCAGGTTGCCATGGTAACTGGTGGATGCGGCACTATCAGTCATCTCTGCCACCCAGACGTCGCTGTGTTCACTGACAGACAGACGTGAGACCATGATTGTTTTAATGAAGAGCATCACCGTCGCCTCGGCAGCGACTCTGAGAGGACGACAGGACCATGTCCAAACTCACGTTATATACTGTAGTTGAGTGTATAAAAACGTCCAGTTACTGTTCGTGAGCCATTGATTTTCCTTTGCGTTGTTGTTGACGCACGTGAAGCTGCTTCTTGAGAAACAACATAGTCTGTAACAGTCTCTCAGCTGCCATTGTATTTAAAGATGGACGACGCGTCTCATCTTCCGCCCGGCAAACAAACACAAAGCTAAAATATCTCAGATACAGGCGTCGCCGTGCTCGATCAATCACGAGTCAGTGTCAGCTGTCAATCATGACGTCACTCAGCCCGTTTTTATATCATCAAATAACTAATAATCAGAAACATGAACACTTGAAAAAACATCAGTGTGATGAGAACGAGCTCAAATGACATGGAGGGGGCGGGGCTTATGACCTTTACTGCAGCCAGAAACCACCACGGGGCGATCAAGAAGATCTGGCTTCATGTGGTCCATATTTATTTGCAGACTATGATTTGATCACAACCCTAATACCGAACAACGGCGTACTTTTATTTTGTTCTGTTCGTTTGAGCCATCCCCATGTCACATCAGATGAGTTGCCGTGGTAACGCTACATTTAGTTTCTGATCAAATGTTTCAGAAAAAAAGGAAACATTCCGTCGTTAAACTCCTTTTTAAGCTGAAGATTATTATCCAATATGAGTTGTGTCTGACCGACGGAACCAGAGAGCAGCGTCTCATTCCTCATTCGAGCACAGTCGACACGGAGCCACTGAATCTTAAAATTACCATAGGTCACTGAATTAATTCTCCAAATGGCAATTGGTGTGATTTCTCTGGGGGGGTTAGTTTCGCTCACCTGGAGGTTCCAGTGGTGGAAGTCGGAGGTCGAGGAGACAGTTTCAGTCTGAGCTGCAGAAACAACAGACGCTGAGGTTTGAATGAAACTCACCTGTCGACTGCTCCTCCCTCTCACCTGTCGACTGCTCCTCCCTCTCACCTGTCGACTGCTCCTCCCTCTCACCCCTCTCACCTGTCGACTGCTCCTCCCCCTCACCCCTCTCACCTGTCGACTGCTCCTCCCTCTCACCTGTCGACTGCTCCTCCCTCTCACCTGTCGACTGCTCCTCCCTCTCACCTGTCGACTGCTCCTCCCTCTCACCCCTCTCACCTGTCGACTGCTCCTCCCCCTCACCCCTCTCACCTGTCGACTGCTCCTCCCTCTCACCCCTCTCACCTGTCGACTGCTCCTCCCTCTCACCCCTCTCACCTGTCGACTGCTCCTCCCCCTCACCCCTCTCACCTGTCGACTGCTCCTCCCTCTCACCTGTCGACTGCTCCTCCCTCTCACCTGTCGACTGCTCCTCCCTCTCACCTGTCGACTGTCGACTGCTCCTCCCTCTCACCCCTCTCACCTGTCGACTGCTCCTCCCCCTCACCCCTCTCACCTGTCGACTGCTCCTCCCTCTCACCTGTCGACTGCCAGTCGACAGCTCCTCCCTCTCACCTGTCGACTGCTCCTCCCTCTCACCTGTCGACTGCTCCTCACTCTCACCTGTCGACTGCCAGTCGACAGCTCCTCCCTCTCACCTGTCGACTGCTCCTCCCTCTCACCTGTCGACTGCTCCTCCCCCTCACCCCTCTCACCTGTCGACTGCTCCTCCCTCTCACCTGTCGACTGCTCCTCCCTCTCACCTGTCGACTGCTCCTCCCTCTCACCTGTCGACTGCTCCTCCCTCTCACCTGTCGACTGCTCCTCCCTCTCACCTGTCGACAGCTCCTCCCTCTCACCTGTCGACTGCTCCTCCCTCTCACCTGTCGACTGCTCCTCACTCTCACCTGTCGACTGCCAGTCGACAGCTCCTCCCTCTCACCTGTCGACTGCTCCTCCCTCTCACCTGTGCTCCCACATACCACGGAGATGAGAAAATCAAAGTCTAAGGTCAGGACCCGCCGTCTCCAGATAAGTTTCAAACTGAAGGGACCTGACACCTGGTTCCACCTACGACCACGTGGACAAACATGTCCATCAGCTCGTCTGTCCCCTGAAACGCTCCTGAACCTGAAACGAAAGAAAACAGAGCATGAACAAAGAAGGAAGCTTCCTGCCCCACTTCGTGACGGCGGAAATAATACGAAGCCTGCGGGGGGACGATTGTTTGCCCTGGTCAAGAAATACATTACAACAAAAAAGAAAAGAGTGGCTAAATAATGGAGAAGAATTCTTTCGTAAAAAGCCACAAAAAATAAAAAACGTACATTCGGGCGTTCAGCTTCCTGCAGAGAAGCATCGACAGCAATCTGCAGTCGCGCTTTCCATCGCCGGCAGAAATAAGAAACGGAATAAATCAGTCGCCTGGGAAAACCCGGGCATCATGCTTTAAACATGAGCTGGAACGGGAAGCTGGACGAGGAGGAGCGCCGCTCGGCCGCAGGTCAATGAATAGCAAACAGAGGAAGTATTTATCACAGCGAGTGTGAGATCCAGATCTGGTGCGTCTTTGTAACGGCCTCCTCTTCTCTCCGCTGCGCCCGTCGAGTGCTTCCTGATTACGAGGAGGAGGAGAGGTGGGCGCCACCCAGTCGGACGCATCTGTGTGAGTCCTGCTGAAGAGGAGGGACACGGCGAGCTCGTCCTCCCACCTCCGCACACCCTGACACTCGGGGTAATGAGGCCTGCACGGACACCGTGACTAGGCCCCGCGGCCTGTCGCTGCGACCAGACGCCGTCGCTTCTGTCGCTAGCAAGACGCCACATAACGACCTGCCGCCTGCACAGGAAGCTGAATACAGAACAACACGCCGACGGCGCTCACACAGGCAGAGACCGGACATTTCCCTCAGGCAGAAAGACACTTCTGCATTTAAAGAGCGTCTGTTTACACATGATGACCCCCAAAATAGTTTTCGTCAATCTCTCCTTCCTTCCCAGGTAAATGATGTGACAGCGGTAGAAAGTTCTCGCAGCAGCGCTGCTGAGAGACTGGGAGAAGCTCCTTCCAGCAGCTAATTGCCGTCATTACCTCCTCCGAGCTGAATGTGGTCGGACAGCCGGCAGGAGGGGTATGGAGGGGGGGTAGGGAGGGGGGGTAGGGAGGAGGAGGAGGAGGAGGAGGGAGACGCCGTAATTGGCCGCATCTCTAGGCCAAGGTCGCGGCGCCCAGTCGCTCCGATGTGAGACACTCTGGAGCGACGCCACCCGGTCACCAGCTGCCCTCCGCCATCGATCGGCGCCCCCGGCCTTCACACCGACGCCGTCCAGCTCCGAGCCCGGTGTTTTATGCCGGTGCTTTCCATTGATTCCGTGGAGGGAAAGTATCCAAAGATTTAATTAGACGAGTAACACATAAACTGTCCAGGGCCAACGGTGGTTACAGGCCGAGAGACTGACGAGCAGCTGCGGAGCTTACAGGGGAAAGATTTGAGACTTGTTTGGGCTTTTGTTCCGGTGCATTAGTTCCATTATCCATCAGAACCCGTCTGCTTTACATTTATCGTTTGACCTGGAGGATGAATGCTGAACATGCTGTGCATGTTCTGTCTTTTATGTAAATCACAATGTAAATGCAATGTGTTAAAAAAATAATCTAAATGCAACATCTTGTTGCTCTGTGTGGGCGTCGCGCCCTGTGTCATATAACCACATATTTTACTGTACAGCTTCTCGAGGAGAGAAAAATAATAATCACCTCTCGAGACTCTCGTGTCCAGACTCACGACCGGTCCTCGTGGCACTGACTTCGCCCCCGCGGCTTATCTACTTCTGCAGGTCAGGACTCGCAGTGGCGTGAAATCTTATCCTGCTGTGACTGGAAAACTGACTTGTCTGTGTTTTATCTGTCCTGTAGCGCGTCTGAGAGGAAACAGTCACGTGGGCTCATCCATCATTGAGACGCTCGTCCCGCAGAGAGTTTTGATTATGTTGAGTGCTCGGTTTTGCGAGAAACAAGAGCTCCGTCAGGACGACGTGTCACCGTTATGAATTACAGCCCCACTCGTCGCCGTGTCCTGTCACAGTTTTAATTAAACAAGACAAAGTAGAGATGGTTTGTAGGTCTCTGATAATGACCCATGCAGGAGGAGGAGGAGGAGGAGGAGGAGCTGGTGGAGGAGGAGGAGGAGGAGGAGGAAGAGCTGGTGGAGGAGGAGGAGGAGCTGGTGGAGGAGGAGGAGGAGGAGGAGGAGGAGGAAGAGCTGGTGGAGGAGGAGGAGGAGGAGGAGGAAGAGCTGGTGGAGGAGGAGGAGGAGGAGGAGCTTGTAGAGGAGGAGGAGGAGCTGGTGAAGGAGGAGGGGCTTGTAGAAGAAGGAGGAGCTTGTAGAAGAGGAGGAGGAGCTGGTGAAGGAGGAGGAGTAGGAGCTTGTAGAAGAGGAGAAGGAGGAGCTGGTGCTGACGACATTCACCCACTGTGCACTTTATTAGGAACGACGTACGGATAGAGCTCAACAGTGACCGGCAACTTTACGAATTTCCGATGCATGCACTCCATTGACGTTCCATAAAATCCTTGTATAAAGAGTTTTAATCCTTGAAACAAGCCAATACGACATGAATCGTTACCATGAAACATTTTTTTGGAGCAATAAATTAAAATTGGAAAAAATAGGCAACGGCACAAGACTGTATTGGAATTATTATAAGAGCTAATCATCCCATAATCCATTGCATGTAGAGGTGAGGCTCAGGTTAGGCATGACAGGGCAGTTGTCATGGTAACAGGTGTCAAAGGGGGTGGAGTCAGTTGTCCACGTCGGTGTGGATTTATCTTCCGAAATATCTACGATCCTCTCATTGGTGTCCAGGGCTTCGCTCTGCCGGTGAAGGATGGAGGCACGTAGAGGACGAACAGAGCCGCCAGAGGCTCTAATTCAAACGCCCTGCAGCCACACACACACACACACGCACACACACACACTCCCCAGTGAATAGGACTATATATCTGTGGTTTTATGTTGTGGCCTTGCGTTGCCTGTGTGTGTGTGTGTGTGTGTGTGTGTGTGTGTGTGTGTGTGTGTGTGTGTGTGTGTGTGTGTGTGTGTGTGTGTGTGTGTGTGTGTGTGTGTGTGTGTGTGTGTGTGTGTGTGTGTGTGTGTGTGTGTGTGTGTGTGTGTGTGTGGAGAAGCTCATTAGATTCTGTTCGTGGATTTCAGTAAATAGGAATGAATTCTGAAAACCTCCTAACAAAGTGTTCTTCACTTGACAACTAACAATGTGACACATTGTGTTGAGCCAATAGACACAGGGATTGAAGTGTGTGTGTGTGTGTGTCAGTCAGTCAGTCTGCGGTGGCGGTGGTTTCGTCCTTGGCGGAGCGGCGTGCAGGCGGCACAAATACATACTAACAGTAGTGAACAAAGGTCCAGAATACGGACAACTTCAAGAAAAAACAAAAATAAAGTGTATATTAATAATGTGATGTCCTTCCATTCGATTCCAGGACATTTTCACTTCTCCTTCGCGTCATTAATTCTTCAGGTGTGTTGATCGTTCATCCCTCAGTCGCTGTTGTTGGTAGTCATGGTGATGGAGAATGTTCAACAACCTCACATTGTCCCACACGTGTTTAAACCACCTACAGAACCTTAAACCATCCTAGAAACCTCCTGGAGGTCGACGAGCTCTCCTAAAGAACAACCTCGTTACATCCACCTTAACCTGGCGCAAGGTCGTTGATTGTTGGCATTGGCACAGTTGAAACCAGACTGACTTCTGTTTCCTTTGTGTTTCATATCTAAGAATCTCCATCGTATTTTATTATAGTTGGCTGTAGTTCAGGCTGATACACTCGCTCGTGTTCTCGGCGCTCTGAGCTGTTGGTGTTTGTCAGTCTGGTTCTGTCTCAGTTTCGTCACGTACACGACTTCAGTTTGTAAAACTCTGGATGTGTTTGATCCACCTCCGACATATCATCTCAACCGCCTGGACGGGAAGAAACATCCAGCTCCTCTTCACTTCCTCCTTCCAACCTCAGGCAAGTGATGTCACTTCAGATTTAAATGCCGTCTGTATTTGATGTAACCGTATTTCTGAAAATAAAGTCCTCTCCTCGATGTTAAAAGAGTATTTTCTTCTCTGGCCATGTTAGGCAGCACATTTGATACTCGGCCCGGTGAGAGGTGAGACAGAGAAACAGTGGTTTTGAGGAAAGGTTTCTCCCCAGGAGAGCTGGCAGGAGGTCACCAGGGCTGCAGATGGAAACAAATACAGTTCACAAGCCAGAGACGGCGTCTTTCTCTCCCTGATACCAGTCTGTCGGTAAATGTCAGTGAATTTAATTACTGTTCAAAGAGATCGTCCTGTCTTCACGTGACCCGAGTTCAAACAAACCCACCCCCAGCTCTTCCTTTTCATCCGCTCAAAGGGCAGACCAGCGACGAGGTGGATCAACCAGTCACAAATTAGGAAAATACTTCCATCCACCCACCATCTATTTTCTTCCTCTTATCCGGGGTCAGGTTGCGGGTGTTCCAGACGTCCCTCTCCCCGGCCTTCCAGCTCCTCCTGGGGATCCCGAGGCGTTTCCCAGGGCCTGATGGGATATGTTGTCCCTCCAGCGAGTTCTGGGTCTAACCTCTAGGTCTCCTCCCAGTTGGATGAGCCTGGTAGGCCTTCAAAGGAAGGCGCCCAGGTGGCGTCCTGAAAAGATGTCCGAAAACACCTCAACTGATTCTTTTCGACGCAAAGGAACTCCCTCCGGATGCCCGAACTCCTTATCTCTAGGGTTGAGCCCAGACACCTGGCGGAGGAAGCTCATTTCGGCCGCTTGTATTCGTGATCTCGTTTCTTTCCGTCACTACCCAGAGCTCATGACCAACATGAACCGATATCCTAAAGCTGAGCCCAGTCGCCCTACGGAGGAAATCTCATACTTACAAGATACAAAGTACTTGAATAATGAAAGAAAATGAGGATGTAAACCTCCAAACTGAAAGAGTTAGAAGACAAACTACCTAATTCCCTCCACCAGGGAGGGTACCTTTTCATCCCTGTCCATTTTTTTGTATCCTGAACAGAATTCCATGACACTTGGTGGGAGGACGGGAGATGGGTCATCTGATTTGAATGTTTGGATGTTTGTCGGCTGCTTTGGGAGGAAACGTGCCTGTTTTAAGAGCTGCTGCCATGTTTTATCAGATCATCTTCAATAGAAGATGAGAACATAAAGGGTTGTTGGTTGCTGCCTTCATGTACTCATTCAGGTGTAGGAATATATCATGTTGTGTCTAATCTGCTGTCAACCTGAAATTGATTTCAACCCAATGCCTGTAGAGACGCGTCCAAGCAAACTGACAATCTGTCAACTGTTCCAGATTGTAATCTATCAGTGAACATGTGGATTATAAAATACTAGGTGTCATATTTTTAATTATGAATCCCACCCCCCTGTGGCTGTGGTTTGCCCTCGGCCCCTGCTCCGCTTCCTGTAAAGCCTGGAGAGTTCTTTTTTAAATTTGATAAAATTTCCGGTTTTCTCAATCTGCGCCGTGACGGCCCAGCTGTGAGAGGACCTGCAGCTGGATGACGGCGACAGCGTATATTACTCCCTAATCACGTCCCATTAACATAATTATCCCTGGATTTATTGCCAGGAACTCATCCTCATTAGAAACCACGAATCGGAAACTTGTGCGCTGATAAAAAACGGCCCATTAGCAATGTTGCGATATTAACGCTGGAGGGCGACGGGTGCGATGATGGAGGAGAAACCTGCAGAACGGCTGCCTGAGATTACGCCGCCATGTTGGATGAGAAACAACAAACTGAGATTACACTGATTACTACAAAGGTGTTTAAATGTCTCATCGCTAATTATTCTTTGTATCATTTCCTCAACCACACCTGATTTACAGAATAAATCGCCATTTGGACGAAATATGTTCTTGCGTCTTCTGGAGAATCTTCACGCAGCTGAGAAAATACTCACGCCACTTCTTCTCCATTAATCTGAGCTAATTTGCTGTGAACTGAAAACAGGCTGAGAGCAAAGAACCACCGAGGTCGACTGGAAGTGCGAGGAAACCAATGAGCAGCATGAGCGAACTGCACAGGAGGGAACCAATCATGTTGTTAGCACCTGGAAGTCAAACGGGGGAGGAGGAGGAAACAGACGCACCCGTCAGGCACTTTGAGCAAAGTGTTGTTTTTCCTTCAGTGTTACTTTGCAATAATGTCGCCCCAGGAAGTGACCAGGTAGTAACACTCCCCTGCTGCGTTCAAGATACCAGCGTGTTACCAGCAGTAAGAGCAGTGATTTGTTATTTTGGCTCTGTAGATTGAAAACAAAAAGAATGATGCGGACCTGTCGTGGGACCTCACGACACTGAACACCACTCTCCGACACGTTAAGAGACCTAGAAGCTACAGACGCAGCGACTCCGGGGTTCTAGCCTCGTGGTTAGTGCGTCGGTCTCCCATGCCTGAGGCCGCTGTGGTTTGATGGAACATCAGCACCTGTTGACTTCCTGTGCACCTTCTCCCTGAAGTCTGGGCCTGTGTGATGGTCAAACTCCTTTTTGAAAACTCTCCAACATTCCTGCGAGGCAGCTCAGACGCCGTCCGACACCGCAGCAGACGGACGGGAAGGGAATGAAAACGCTGGTCGTGGCCTTTTTGCATTAAACATGGTGTGAAACTGCAGCTCCTCTCCCCAGAGGACGGTCGTCGATGGGGAGAGCACTTCCTGTTTTTCCATAAATTAACATGCCGTCACATGCGTGTTAACGAGCGGCGGCGCTTTCCTCAGAAGTCGGGATGAAAGAAGCCGCGACGTGCAGATCTGAACTGGCTTGTTCCATGCACGTGACTTGGAAACATTTCAGTGAGAATATTTTTCTATCAAAAATAAAAAAAGTTTGGCTCTAACGATGAGGATGGTGATGATGATGCTGAAGTTTATTGGCCACAGATCTGACCTGTGAATCATTGAAACCATCAAATGTCTGAAAGTCCACGTGATCTGACTTGATGTTTATATCGTCATGACGATCCCAGGATATTAACGGGGGTGCCTCAGCTTCGTCGGGACGGTCCGGGGGGAGGGGCTCTGATAATAACAACGCTCATTAAGACTCCTCGCTCGTTTACGGGGCCGTTATTCATCATCATCATATTTACTGTGGTTTTTTAAGGCTTAGTGTTGCATTAATAATGGCCACAATTTATCTCCCGGTGTCATGACGACGGCCCAGCATCCTGCCCACTGATCACTGATACTGTAATCATTTGGATATAAATCTAAGCGGTAATGGGCCCTGTCACATCGGCTCTTATTGGTGTTTTGCAGGTTACTGGAAACAGTTAGTGACGCTCCCGTTGTCGGAGGAGGCGATTAGTCAACTTTAATTGGACAGAATCTTCTACCGCAGCGTCAACGGAGCGGCTGCGTCGTGTCTCCAGGGCTCGGCTCTTCAGTATGCAGGAGGGGAACCGGACGGCGCTCATCCATTCCTGAGCAGGAAGAGACACGGACACACGGCGTCGCTCGGAATCATGTAGATGCTCAGCAAGACGTTGTGAAATGTGTTGACGTGGACACATTATTTTTAGTTATTAATACGGAGCAGTGGAGTTTTGTGGCTTCTGGCTCTTTTTTAAACCAGGCCGTGTTTTCTTGTCGAGACTCGTGGGGAAAGTTGTGAGCAACTCAACTGAGGATTTTATTTTCCTCTCAGATTGTTTCATTTTAAAGGATTTTTTGGGGGAGGAAAGACGGGAAATTATATAGTGTTTCATATCATTCAGTATTAACACATTCGATCTTTCTTGTGCTTCATTTATTTCCTCTGATGCAGAAAAAATTGGGTTTTCCCATTTCTTAATCCCATTTACATGATTTAAAAACCTTTTTTCTGTAGTGAAGTAGACACCCGCACAAACACATATACACATGCACACACTCTGACACAAACATACACACCCGCACAAACACATACACACACACTCTGACACACACACACACACACACACTCTGACACACACATACACACCCGCACAAACACTCTGAAACATGCACACACTCTGACACACCCACACACACACACACATACACACACACACACTCTGACACATACACACACACTCTGACACACACACATACACACACTCTGACACACACACATACACACACTCTGACACACACACACACACACTCTGACACACACTCTGACACACACATACACACACTCTGACACACACACACACACACACACACACACTCTGACACACACACACACACACACACTCTGACACACACATACACACACTCTGACACACACTCTGACACACACATACACACACTCTGACACACACACACACACACTCTGACACACACATACACACACTCTGACACACACACACACACACACACACTCTGACACACACACACACACTCTGACACACACATACACACACTCTGACACACGCATACACACACACACACACACACTCTGACACACACACACACACACTCTGACACACACATACACACACTCTGACACACACACACACACACACACTCTGACACACACATACACACACTCTGACACACACATACACACACACACACATACACACACACACACACACACACACACACACACACACACACACACAGCTGCAGCTGACAGTCCGATTCCCTCCGCTGGTCATTCTGTGGCAAAGCATTCTGGGTCAGTATTTTTGTGTGTGGGCTCGCTCGTTGCAAAGCTGTTGCCATGGCAACGCCCGTGGCTAATGCTGCTTCTGTTGTGCCGCCCACGTACGTGTGCGTGTGTGCACGTTTGCTGTCTTGTCGCAGGTGCTTTGATCAAACTGTCTGACGAGTGAAATCTGTGAGTGTCGGAGGTTTGAGCTCCACTGTGTCACATGATCGTCGTCATGGTTACTGGAATTGTCACTTCAGCTCAACTGTGAATATACTCTAAGCTGTTTGAATAGTTAATAGTGTAATATAAATGGTTACATACCCTTTTTTTAAATCATATATAGACATTTATAAATAAAAATATATATATTTGCTGTTTACTCTGATGTTTCACTTCGCTCTTCTTCTTCTTTTATCGTCTGTTTTTACTCATCACGACTTTCCACTTTCTGTTTCCTGTCGAGCCTCAACTTCCCCTCGGGGATCAATAACGTCTCGCGTGTTCTCTGAGCTCGTTCTGTCTCCGTCTGGTTTCCAGTCGACAGTCGAGCTTGGTCCTGAAGTTCAATGTCACAATCAGCCTCCGACGTCTTCACTGAATTAAAAACTGTTCAACATTTGGAGAAAGATGACGATACTTCTTCTCCGTCATGTTTCACCTGAAATTGAACTTTCACTACACTGCGCGCGTGTGTGTGTGTGTGTGTGTGTGTGTGTGTGTGTGTGTGTGTGTGTGTGTGTGTGTGTGTGTGTGTGTGTGTGTGTGTGTGTGTGTGTGTGTGTGTGTGTGTGTGTGTGTGTGTGTGTGTGTGTGTGTGTGTGTGTGTGTGTGTGTGTGTGTGTGTGTGTGTGTGTGTGTGTGTGTGCGTGCGTGCGTGCGTGCGTGCGTGCGTGCGTGCGTGCGTGTGCTGCTACATGCTGAGCAGTAATTAAACCCAGGGAGAAATCACCATTGAAGAAGAAGTAGAATAGTGAATCCTGCCAGGGCTTCCTTTTCCTTGGACGGAGTAGTATTAGTAGTGATGGTCGTAGGAGGAGTAAGATAAGTATTAATAGTGTAGTAGTAGTACTAAGTATTAGTAGTAGCTCTGATCCTACGTCTGTTTCTGCCTGTTCACTCGTTCAGTCGCTCAGCTGTGGATCAATGAACTGAATCCATTCAGGCTCCTGCTGGTGACCTGACCTCTGTGTCGGAGGTCAACAGGGGCCAACAGAGGCCTTCTGCTTTCACCCTGACCTCATCTGATCATCCTGCCAATATTTCCTCCTGATGTGTGTCTGTTTCTCTTCGTCATTGCCAAAAAAACACTGCAGTATATTAATATCATTTCCCTGCAGTTTTTAATCTGTGATATTCAAATCAGTTTTCACACCGAACCGCCGCCACCTGCAGCTCAACTCTGCCCAAAAAAACACCCCACACCCAAAAACATTTTAACATCCAGGACAATATCATTAAAATGTAAAAAAAGTTGTCAGTGTTCGTCCGTTTCCAGAGTCTGGAGGAGATTGGACTGTGATGTTCAGAGGAGTCGTGGGCTTCGGCAGCGACCTACCCTGACGCGATTTCATCCCCGGCGAGCTCAGAACCAGCTCCGCACGCTTTGATCAGGACATCAGACGCCATCAGCTCTCTGCTGAAACATTCCCTCTGAAGACCGTCGCTGGAATCCTGGATACAATATAAAAATAAAGAATTCCTCAGAGAGGCCCTTGACGATCATCCCCACCGGGCTGCTTGGTATTCACCGCCGCCGCACCAACACACACACCACATCTCACTCCATTCCTCTATTCATGGTGCAACTGGAAGATTTCTGTGCAAACACGTTATTTGTTGTTTTATTCTTTGTGCAAAGTAAATCTTATATCACTGTGTCCAGATGGAAACAGGAGATTGAGTGGAGTTGGCGTGACTGATCAAAGTCACTGTAAACGTGAAGTAAACGTGCCCATGTCAGTTAAATATTTTCAATAAGGTGTCACTTCAAATCAGACTCCACATAGAAATGGACGTGGTCTTCTGTGTCCTGACCAGCAGAGGGCGACTCTGAGAACGTGACTTGACTTCTCACTTGATTTTATAACGTCAGTAAAACATTTCCCTGTGGACTTTCAGGTTCAATCTCTAGTTTCAAGTCTTCTTCAACACATGATGTTCATCCTGTACATTATGGTCCATTGACAGGCACATAGACCATAAAGCACCAGATGTGTTGGGGGGTGGATACAGTGTGATTGACAGTTGGTACCGTCCAGTGGGTGCAGGTCACAGGTGAAGGTGGACGCCGGCCAAAATGGCAGCGCACAAACTTTAGTTAAGGGCTAATGTTAGCAAACATTGGAATAAGTTGTTCATCTAAGTATGTCAATCACACAGCGTTAGCTCAAAGCTAACACACAGGGTTAGCTCACACAGCTGCTCCACTGGATCTTTAAATTCACTTTCATTTCTCCTGCAGAGTCCTGAACTCGACACCTCCTCCTCTTTTTACCACAGATACAAAACTGTTGCTCCTCTTTCACTGGGACAAACGTCGCCCGTGACCTGAATCCAGGCACCGGGAACTATTTGTCTTGTAAAAACTCTAAGTGTAATTGATCAGCGCCGTGTGTGAAACCGGAGGAGTGGTTGTTCTTGTGGAGCCATTAGCCCTGGACCACGAGCATCAGTCTCAGTTAATGTTCACGTTGCTCTGTGGTGCTGAGTGAGGCCTGAAGATGAATGTGACGGCGGCAGCTTGTTCCCCGGCGGGAGCTCAGTCTGCCTCTGCTCGCTGCTCCTATCGCTGCTTCAAACAAGGTCTGAAACTATCGTCTGCAGCTCTGCCGACGAAGCTCCCGGGACGCTTCCTCCATCTTAACGTCCACACACTTTGCTCTTGTTCTGTTTTACAGAGTGGCCCGTCTGAGCGGCGGTCTGACACTTAAGGCCTATTTTCCCTGTATGAATTCGCAGCTCTGCCGTGTAGCGTTCAGAGATGCCGGCCTGTGAAGAGCCGCTCTGAATAAATAAGCCGTCACCTCCGGGAGTCGGAGGAACGAGAGCAGCCGCAACTCTGTCGGAGGAAAACTGTTTTCTAACTTGTGACGGGACATGAAGGGGAAACGTGCCTCTCGTCTGAGGGGTAACATCTGATCCTCCTCAGTCAGGGAGGGTTTTGTTCACTTCTTGTTGAATCCCTGCAGTCATTTCCTACATTTCCCAGAATGCACCTCGTGGAGGCGTGTGATCTTGTCCCCTTTTTTTGCTCTGATGTTGTTGGAACCACAAAACCCAACTCTGAGAAATCCCAGCATGATAAAAAGTGAGAAGGTTGTTTTATTCAAACTTTTATTCAAACACGGTTTGTGTTGAACAAAATGGACGCCTAAATTCAGACTGTAGACTGTGAATAAAGATGGACGACAAGTCTCCACTTCCTCTCGTCCCACAAAAATGAAGCTAAATTAGCTCAAATTCAGGCGCCGCC
This sequence comes from Scophthalmus maximus, assembly GCF_022379125.1. Classification (NCBI taxonomy): domain Eukaryota; kingdom Metazoa; phylum Chordata; class Actinopteri; order Pleuronectiformes; family Scophthalmidae; genus Scophthalmus; species Scophthalmus maximus. The sequence continues at coordinate 26,357,399 of NC_061521.1, read as the reverse complement.
TTCTTGAGCCTTTGATGTAATTTGGAGTCAGGGTCTGTGTGGTAATTATTATTATAATATCAAGGCCCCGCCCACACACGATCTCAGCCAATCATGAGTCAGTGAAAAGCAAACTAATCAGAAACATTAACACTTTATTTAACGTCTACTTTGATTTTTTTACTTATGTTCATGTTCCATGTGCTAACATGGAGGGGGCGGAGCTTATGAGCTATACTGCAGCTAGACACCAGGGGGCGATCAGGATGATTTGGCTTCACTTTAGAAAAGCAGTCATGTTGTCCATCTTCTTTGTCAGATGATTTAGATATTTTCAGATTTCAGAATATTTTGACTCATATTTTGTTTTTTAGTCTAGTATACCTTGAAAAAAGCAAGGCGTCACAGCAAACGGAGAGAACATCGGTCGTCAGTAGTCGGCTCCAACAGTTAACTGGTTTTCAGGGAGATTTCTCCTGAAAGTGAGTGAAGTGTGTTTGATGGAAACTTCAGAGCAGAGATCTGACATCAGACAGATGGTCTGAGGAGGAGCAGGCTTCTACAATTAGAGCTTTTTAAGAGGACATGAAGTTCCATCACCTGACTGTAACCGACTGAGAGTGTGGAGGGATTTCTCTCCTGGTCTGAGAGGAAGACGACCTTGAAGCTTTAGTACTGAGGATTTAAAACCCAACCTGGTTTCACACGTCCAGTAGGAACGGAGCAAAACTAGAATGTCACTCAGCAGAGCGCAGACGCCGGCGAGGCCCAACAGTCCCCTAACGAAACTACTGCGACATCTGCAGAGACGGATTATTGTTTGGATCCAAACCAAATCTCACACACTCATGGAATCAATCCTGTAAATATCCCTGAGGTTTTATTTTCATCAATATCCACAAATTATTCACTCGTAAATCTGTGAGAAAAAACATGAAAGATCGAACGTACGAAGGAAGGAAAGGAAGGAAGGAACCAACGAACCAAGGAAGGAAACAATAAAGGAAGGAACCAAGGAAAGAAAGGAAGGAAGGAAAGAAACAACAAAGGAAGGAAGGAACCAACGAACCAAGGAAGGAAACAATAAAGGAAGGAACCAAGGAAAGAAAGGAAGGAAGGAAAGAAACAACAAAGGAAGGAAGGAACGAACGGAAGGAAGGAAGGAAGGAAACAACGAAAGGAAGGAAGGAACGAACAGAAGGAAGGAAGGAAGGAAACAACGAAAGGAAGGAAGGAACCAACAAACCAAGGAAGGAAACAATAAAGGAAGGAACCAACGAAAGAAAGGAAGGAAACAATAAAGGAAGGAACCAATGAAAGAAAGGAAGGAAGGAAAGAAACAACAAAGGAAGGAAGGAACGAACGGAAGGAAGGAAGGAAAGAAACAACAAAGGAAGGAAGGAACCAACAAATCAAGGAAGGAAACAACAAAGGAAGGAAGGAAGGAACGGACGGAACCAACGAAAGGAAGGAAGGAAGGAAACAACAAAGGAAGGAAGGAAGGAAGGAACCAACGAAAGGAAGGAAGGAACCAACGAACCAAGGAAGGAAACAATAAAGGAAGGAACCAACGAACGAAAGGAAGGAAGGAAGGAAACAACAAAGGAAGGAAGGGAGGGATGGTGGGAGGGACGGACGGACGGAAGGAAGGAACAAACAAACAAACCAAGGAACGAACGGAAGGAAGGAACGAAGGAACCAGCTCGGCTACAAGGTCAAATATTCAACCTGTGTTAAACTGGGCTGTCAAATTCTGATGATGACGCTGATCCACCACACAGACGTTGAGATTTATCAAAAGATACATTTTTTCCTGTATCAAACAGCTTCCACATAACGTTTCCAAAATGAGCAGGAGGACGAATGTGTTTGTTCCAGGACGCTGACAACGACATCAGGTAAAGAAGAACAAGAGACAAAAACTGTTGACGAGCAATCTGGGATTTGAGTTTGTCAGTTTTTCTTTGAAATCAGACGTCCTGCTCCGCCGACAGGAGGCCGGTGATGTTCCCCCTCGTGACCTCCAGCGTGGAGGCGGAGCCAGTCACCAGGGAACAATCGATCAGCAGAGTTAATTGTTCTGGTTATCTGCTGCTCCTGAACCTGCCCCCCGAGGGCCGTCTGATGCCCTTGGAGATAATGGCGGAGATCAAACTCAACGATCACCTCTCCTCCGCCCTCCCCCCTCCACCCACACACGTATGTGTCCTCCATCACGAGGCCCACAGCCTCGGAGGTGGAGGAGCTGCTGCTGCTGCTGCTCGGGTTCATTATTCTCTCTGTGATAATATTAATAACATCCACTCCACGTCTGTGCCGCCTGTCAATCACTCGCTGAATGTCCTGGTGCAGTCGACTGTACGCAGACGGAGCCGGTGACGATGGGAATGTTAATAATCACGGAGTCGTGTGTCGACGTGACGCTTCAGTGTCACACCTCCAGGCAGCGGTGGGACGAGCTGCCCTTTGACCTCGTGTGTCTGGGCTCCTCCCACCTGCTCCTCACATTGAGGATAAACAGGTTGAATTTGAGATATGAAGATTATAATACAGAGTGAAAGTTGAACACAGAAATAGAACATGACTGAACGTGACTCTGTGGCTGCAGGTTCTCTCTCCAGTAGCTCAGCACCAAGATCACTCACCGTCTTCTTTCACTGAGCTTCACCTTGAACCTCACAGAGCTGGTGACAGTTATAGACAGTGGGAGTCGGCCTGACGTGACCTGCTGCAGTGACGGTGAGTAGATACATGCGGTGATGGATTCCGGTCATTTTCACCACGGGGACGGAAGCTGCTCGATGTCCGACCAGTGTTCTCTCATCAGGTTTTCAGCACTAAGGGTTTGATCGATGGATCTCTTTCCTCTTCACGTCCGACCATCTGTTTCCAGTGAGAGCCGTCTGCGGCTACAGTGCACGGCGCTCGATGGGAGGAAAGGACGAGCTCAGACGAGTCATTATGTCATCGATCCCTGGAGAGTTTAACCAGCAGCAACACAATTCACTAAAGTCCAGACGCTGCCATCGATCACGCCGGCCGAGTTACGTTAGAGGTGACGAATTGAACGGCGTGCAGGACCGTCAGGGTTGAAACCTACGAAGTGGCCAAACTGTAACCAGATCAAACCCAAAGTGTTTCGATCATGTTTTTGTTCCCACTGCCTCCCACCGTCAAACCCTCCTCCAGGCTGCGGACACTGAGCTCCCTCAACTTTAGACCAAAACACCTCCATCAACGGACCTGAGGAGTTCGCTGGACGACTCCGAGCCTTGAGATGTTTTTCTGAAGCGTTGAAGTGGAGCTGTTGTCTCCGGTCGTTCGTCAGACGCCTGCTGTGCGTTGCGATGACATTTGGCCAGGCGGTAATGAGCCGAGCTAACGGAGCGGCTCCGTTTCGGCAGGATGACACCGACGCCGCTCACAAACAGCCCGGTCTTAATTTTCCCTCTAATCTTCCTCCCTCACCTTGGATCCCGGCTCTAATCACCGCGGAGGAAGAAGCCGGCGCTTAAATGAAGCAGCTTACTGGGTGATTAAGGAAAATGTAAATTATTCATTATAGAATGTGTAATCATAGAGCAGCCTTGTGGAGGATGAGGGAACTCTCGGCGTGGAGCGAGACCACACCCCCCTCCTCCACCGCTGATGGCAGCCGCGAGGAACGACACATGGAAGACGCCGTTGAGTTGATCCACAGGTAACAAACCTGGAGCCGGAGCTCTGTCGGTGGTCTGTCTGTGGTCTGTCTGTGGTCTGTCTGTGGTCACTCTGTCGGTCGTCACTCTGTCTGTGTAAAATAACCAAGATGGCTGCCGCTGATCAACGAACACATTTGAATAAAAGTATCTGATATTTTCACATTTCTACAACAAAAACCACAACACTGGTTCTCAGACATTGTGGAATCATCACAGACGTCTGCTCTTGTCTGTTGCTCAACAGTTGTCACATGATTTGTCTGCGTCCGTTGGTAACGTCTCTTAGAAATAGAAAAGGAACCGAGAGGTTAGTCCAGGCTAGTCCTCAGCTAAGTCAGTTGTAACTACGTCCAGGCGCATAGTTACGTCTTCATCTCACTGAGACGGGTCGTAGACATTGTGCCTGGTCAGGAAAAACTAAAAATCAAGGAACGGCCACCACAGAGCCAATGAGAACAACTGCAACTAAGTCTGAGGAAGTCATTAATCAGCTGCGATGGTTTCTGCCTCTGCTGGAAATCACCCTGTCTTGTAAGACTTGACCTTCTGTTAACGCTGCCGACTCGCAACTCTCCATCATGAAACAATAATAAAAAGCTCCGCGATCAGACAAAGTCGGCCATGTTGTTTTAGCTTAATGGGCCGGTGAGCGGGAGAATGATCCCTTTAAAGCCCGGGAGGTTCTGCACAAGGGAGGTTCCATAAATCTGAGACTTTTTTCTCTGCTTTTTACTTCATACCGCAGGCGCCGGCCTCCGCACGCCAAATGTTTGTAACGGTGTAATAATTCATGAGAAACTCCCGCTGAGTTCATTCTAGCAGGGAAATGGGACATATTTAAAAGTGGAAGCGTCGTAATGAGCGGTATTAGTTTCCTTCAGACTGTTTTCATGGATTATTAGCAGGAAATGAAACGGGGGGAAGAGCGGCGGGTGAAGGCTGAATGATGTAATCAAACACTAAGACTACAGATATGATTCTGCAGTCGGAGCTCGTTAAGCTCCGCGGCTGCACTCGTTTTTCTTTTTTTGTGCCTTTATTGTAAAATCCAACGAGTCTCTGTCGAGTCGCTCGCTCGCTGCTCATCATCTGTCGCCTGTGATGAGTTTCTGATCTTCCTCCTGCTTCAACGTCGACTTGAATCACAAAGGAGTCTGTCGTCGCTACCGCCGCTCCTACAACACCTTTGTTTTATTCCTCAAACAAACGCAGCATCTGCGACAGGAAGGATTCTGCGCCGAGGAGTTTAGAATTCCAGACGTGGAGAAAACCAGAACTCGACTTAACGCTGCCGGGAGGAGGAAGAGGAGGAGGAGGAAGAGGGAGATGAGGAGGAGGAGGAAGAGGAATATGAGGAGGAGGAGGAGGAAGAGGAGGAAGAGGAGGAGGAAGAGGAAGATGATGAGGAGGAGGGGGAAGAGGAGGGGGGGAGGAAGAGGAGGAGGAAGATGAGGTGGAGGAGGAAGAGGAGGGGGAGGAAGAGGAAGAGGAAGAGGAGGGGGGAGGAAGAGGAGGAGGAAGATGAGGTGGAGGAGGAAGAGAAGGAGGAAGATGAGGTGGAGGAGGAAGAGAAGGAGGAGGGGGAGGAAGAGGAAGATGAGGAGGGGGAGGAGGAGGAGGAGTGAAGCTCGTCCAACACCTCCGAGCCTGAGTCCTGCTGCTACAAAGAGCCGATCAGCGAGTCAGCACTTTGATTCACGAGCTCCGAGGCAACGACTGATAGAAACCTAACGTTCGCGTTGTGAGGCAGCTCAGAGTTTCATGTCGGCTAGTTTTAACAGCCTGCACGGAAAAGTGTCACGTTGAATTAGGAAGTTGGAACGTTCCGAAGGGGACGAGTAAAAACCAGGCGTCACCATTCACGTGCAGAGGACGACTCGCCGCTTGTGACATTAATGAGCAGCTTTATGTCTCTGGGTAGGTTCAGGGATGTGAGGATCAGGAACTCAAACCTGTCACGTAAAATCTGAGATGAAAGAAGACACGGAGTCACAAAACAGATTCAAATGTGATAATCTGTCGTCTTCATTGACGGGAGGAGAGAAGGAACAGGAAGACACGAAAAGAGAAAAAGACCGTGAAGGAAAACAGTAGCAAAGGAAGTGGAGGAAAGAATGGACTGAGGTAAAGAGGAAGGAATCAGGAAACAGAGGAGGAGTTGGAGGATGGAAGACCTACAGGAGAAGGAAAGTTGGAGAAAGAGCTTAATAAAAAGACGGACAGACAGAAAAAATATATTGATAAAAGGGAAAACAAAGAAAAACACTGACATTGTGAGAATGAAACAGACCGTTCATGAAATGAGAAAGTGTCCTGCATCATATCTACTGAGACAAATATGATATTTATATATATATGTCTGAATATATTTCCCTCTAAAATTGGAAGGAGAAAAAATTATACTTTATTTAGTTTAGTGAGAAAGTTTCCACCAGAGGAAACGTGACGGTGAGTTTCTCACGCCTGCGGCGCAGCGACGCCCACCTCTGATTGGCTGTTGCTGATTCAACACAAACACCCACATTCTTTATTAACTTCATCCATTCTGTCGAGCGGCGTCTCGTTTTACCGCCCCGTCGCTCGGTGATGAATGGCGGCGAGCGGGCGGGGAACATTACCGCTGCTTCCCACATAAAGAAATGTGATAATATCTGCAGAATTGATGCCTTCTTAATTCTGGCACTTTATTAGGAAGAGTTACAGCTGCGACAGATGGGAAGTGTCGAGGTCTGGAGCACGTTGAACCGCCAGACAGAAGAGTTCTTCATCATCATTTACAGTCTTTGAAATGTTAGGTTTTTTTAAATTTACGTTTATTGGATGATAGTTATAAACGATGTTCGGTGGTAGAGATTTTGCTAAATACTTAAATACCTCCACTGTCCAACCAATGGATAGATTTCATTGATGTATCCGGGTTCAGACAGTCGTGGTCCCAAGAGGTGGAAGAACAGACTGAATAAAGATGGACGAGATGACGTCTCCTCTAAAGTAAAGCCAAATATTCCTGATCGCCCCCTGGTGTGTGGCTGCAGTAAAGACATAAGCCTGTTAAATTTACTTTGATTTCATTGACACCCTGACTCTTCATCGATAACCATCATCGAGACCAAGTTCAACTTTGATTTATGAGCAAAATGACAATATAAAACATCTGCGTGTTAGCATTAGCTGTTAGCGCTACAAATACCAGAAGCGCTGGTACTGCTAAAAACTTGTCAGTTGTATTTCACGAGGTCACACGGCGTTGATGTTGGTTGTTTTGTCACCAGAGGACGATCCCTAATGTTTTTTCGGTCGAGGGATTGTGGATTTAATTCCACCTGCCAGCTGCTGTGGATCTTGTGTATAACTCTTCCCTCCGGATCTGCCACAACACATCGTGTGTGCACCTCCGGTAGTGAGCAGTTCCTCGGCTGTCGGAGCCTTCTGCTCGTGTATTGGCGTTTTAATGTCTTTGACAGTTTAAGAGCTACTTTTATTTTAGTTTTTCCGTGAGGATTACACGTTGACATATCACGCGCTCCTCTCAGCGGAGACGAACCCGAGTTGAACCGAGCAGCGCAGTGGAGGAAGCAAACATTAATGATAAAGAGCCTCTGGAGCGACCTGTCAACTCCTCACTTCCTCATGCAGCTGCTCTCCTAAATACCCAGAATCCTCTTCCCCGCAGCAGCAGACTCTCTAATGAACCCGGGCCTAGTTATCCCAGAACATCAGTAACGTCAGCCGCTATCGTCCTCTGTCCTGTTTGGGACGGAAACTACTTTGTCCTGGTTTTCGTGGTTCATTCCCCCCCCCCCCCCTCCTCGCAGCTCAATGTGAGGCGCTTAACAAATGAGCCCAATAGTTGCTGAGCTGTTCCTGCGACGGGCGGCGGCGCCTCTCCAGGGTCATGCGGGGAAGGGGAGGGTTGTGCGCCGCCACGTTTCTTGCTGACCTACTCACTACCTGCCTCCTAATGGGTCGTATTTTAGCTGCTGTGGCGGTGACAAATGGCCGCGCTCTAAAAGCCCTGTCCGAGACGCCGAAATTCGCTTGATCTACGACTGAGTCCCGCTGATAAATGCCCCCCATCAGTTTGCGCGTGACGCCGATTCATCACCCCGCTGAGGTTTTTGTTGGGAATCCATATTGGATTTTTAATGAAAGAGAATATAATGCAATTCAAAGTCAATGGGTTTGCCAATGTCCTCGCACCTTGCACACACACATAAACACACACCTATTAGGCAACATACACACATGTCTACACACAAACAAGCTACCTCACACGCTCATTGGAAATTGCATTGCATTTCACTAACAGTGTTAGAGCGTCTGCCTTGAAGGGCAGCGCCTGTAATTGTGTTTGTGCTCAGCAGATCTCACACTTCTGCTGCTGTACGACTCAGACAACAGGATTTATGATCCTCATCCATTCTCATTTCATAGACAACACTTTGTCTTTTTGTTGCAGTAGAAATTCTTTAAGACACCTGTAAGTGTCCAGATTTAACGAGAACAGATTGTAGTTATAAGACACCACACAGGTTTTAATGAAAAATGTATTTGTTCATAAAACTGTTTACATTATAGTCAGTTTTAATGTACACTAGACTAACAAGTAGTTTTTTTTTCTTGCCATTATAAAGTATCTTCGCTTGGCACCGTTTAATGTAACACAGCAAAGAAAATGCTTTTTTGCAGACATGGAAGCCGCCTCGACGAGGTGTTTGACAGGATAGATCTGTGCTGCGTGAACGACCGATAGCCACGTAGATTATAGTCAAGATATCTGTCGGATTAAACTTTGTTATATGACAGAAAGTTTGAAATACAAAATAGTCTCTGCTGTTAGCCGGTTACGTGACTGCGTAATTTGTGTAAGAGTTCCGGTGCAAAATGTTCCACCGAGAGTCATAAAAAGTGGACAAATAAATCACCTGGTCCAGAGTCCATCACTCTTCACATAATCCCAAAGAGCTTTTCACAGACGAGGTCGTTTCTTACATGGAGTCGTCCGGTAAGTCTATTACAGTCGCCCTCACCTTGACCCCAGACACACCAACTTCCAGGAAAGAAGAAGAAGAAGAGGAGGAGGAGGAAGGAGTGCTGGGAATCAGCAGCATTTCAGTTGGGTCAACTATCAGTTTCCTGTAAAACACTTGGCTGTACAGAGACGTGTACATGACGGAGCAAGCCACAGCAACCACAATAAAAAACGCAGCGCAGGCAGCCATCCCCGGACTGTCCCAGCTCTCGGTTTCCTCCCTGAGGACGGCGGCCTCCTTCGTGGTCACGTTAATACAGTCCCGGCTGAATCCCCGCTGTGCCGCGGCGACCTCCACGCAGACCCGGTAGCGAGTAGACGGCTTCAGCTGTTTGATGTGGTAGTCTTTGACATCGGCAGGAAGTCTGGCCGTGAACGGCATCAACAGGCTGCTCTCCTTTGCTAAAACGGACCAATTTAGTTGTGATACCAAACCACCTGTGCTTTCCCAGGAAACCATCACAGAATGAGACTGGACAGATGTGGTATATACATGTAACGGCTGGGTCGAAGGCGGGGAAAAGTATCCTTCCACCACAACCGTCACAGACTGAAGGTCTGCCCCGACAAGATTATGGGCAATGCAGGTGTACGAGCCGGCTTCTAACTCCGAGGCATCGTAGATGTCAAACGTTCCCTCTGGGTGCATGTAATATTTATCTGAGACGGTACCAGGCAAGACCCGGTCACCAGAGGGCGTCACCCAATAGATCTCAGGCTGTGGTTCTCCAAACGCCCGGCAGTGCAGTGACACCGAGCTCCCTTTACCGACCTCCACCTGAACCGGGAGGCTCCCGGGTGATATTAGAGGAAGGCAGATCTCCGTCATCTCCCTGAAGTGCACCTGACGGACATGCTGGCCTTGGTACTCCGGCGGCTCCACGCAGAGCAAGGAGTCTGGTTCCATGAACCGAACCGCCGTCCTGTTCATGTTGACCCAGCGGATGACGCAGTCACAGCGGATGGGGTTGCTGTGCAGACTGACCTCTCGCAGGTTGGGCAGGGACTCCACGGTGCTGCAGTGGAGCGCGCTCAGTGAGTTGCTGTTCAGCATCAGGGTCTCCAGCCTGGGGAGCTTGTGGAAAGCCCTCGGGTGGATGTAGGACAATCTTGGGTTGTTGGTGGCCTCGATCTTTGTCAGCTCTGGAAGGTTGTTCAGGGCAAAACTGTCAATGGATATGAGCTCAGGCATGCTGTTGACGCCAAGCTCTTTGAGATGCATCATGTTCATGAAGTCTCCTCTCTGGAGCCTCTCAATGGGGTTCTTATTCAAATCCAGAAACTTCAGGTTCTTGACTCTCGTCAACGCTGCTCGGGGGACTTGATTAAAAAGGTTGTCAAAAAACGAGAGGCTCTCCAAGTTCTCCAGACCAATAAGAGTGTTGTCAGGGATTTCGGTCAAATTCATCCTCGCGAGCACGAGGCTTCTGAGGTTAGCCAGAGGTTTAAAGTTCATGTCCGACAGTTCAACAATGGGGTTTTCTCCCAGCATCAATATCTCCAGGTTCGGAAGTTGCCAGAACCACTGACCGTTGACACTTGTCAGCCGATTAGAGTTGAGATGGAGCCTCAGCAGCCTGCTCAGGCCCCGGAAGGCCCCGGATGTAATGGAGGAAATCAGATTATGGTTGATGTAGAACTCCTGGAGGTTTGGCAGAGAAGTGAGGCAACTGTCAGAAAGCTCCTGAATCCAGTTCTCCTCCATGTGCAGTGACAGCAGCCGGGGGAGCGACCCAAGACAAACATCGCTCACTGAGGAAATGTTGTTCTGGGACAAGTCGATTTCAGTGATGTCGGCCAAGTAATCCAGAGTTTTCTCCACATTAACGATGCTGTTCGTCTGCAGCAGCAGCACCTGCGTTTCCGAGGGGAGTCTGTCCGGTAGCGCCGAGAGGCCCAGGTCATTACAGTCCACCGTGGCAGCCTCTGTGTAAACGGAGCTGGGTGAGAACCAGGGTCGTGTCTCGCATCGACACAACGCAGGGCAGCGAGCGGCCCCCTCGGAGGCCAAAACAAAAGCAGCCAGAGACAGCTCAGCCAGCAAACAAGCCACAACTGCTGCCTCCTTCATCTTGGCCCCGTATTCCCTTCAGCCGGTAATTGGCCCGTACGGAGTCAGCCGTTAGCACAGTTAACTTTACAAATAAAAGCTTGTTTGTTACTGCAGCAAGACAGAGTGGATTTGAGCTGACGCCTGGTCCCTGGAGCCCCGGCCCACTGTTGTCTTCCAGCTCTTGGCAAACGGAGGCAACCTTTTCAGTTTGGTCCGTGCCAGGTTGTCATGCACGCTGCGATATGTCAAGGTCGATGTATCCTTCAGGGAGCGGCGCCACGCTGCAGATGGGCGGTTGAGGAATGCTGCGGCTCCGGCTGGGGACGAATCACTCTGTCTTCCATCATTATTATCCTCCGTCGCTGTCACTGGTGTCAGTTTCCATCTGCGGAGACGAGAGAGAGAAAAAGGCCAATGTAACACAGTGCTGTTGAGATGTGAAGGCATGTTGACATTTAGGGAATATTGAGACTTATTAAACCTTTTCAGCCTCATTTGATTTTATTGCTTTCCTCGCACCATTTGAATCATGAGTTATGATTGACTTGACCTTGTATATATTATTTGACAGATTTGAATATATATGGCTGAAGTGGAAGAGGAACCTGACAGAGAGGAAGATTGTTTTTCAGTTGAAGCAGTAAAATACCTGTCCTAGAAAAGCCGGAGCTCTGAGACGATGCTCAGAAGTTTCTTGATTCATGCATCAATACATTGCAAGTCACATATTTTTTTCCCCCCGATGTTGTAATTACCAAAACCACACCGCCCCACTGAACCTCTCGTCTGTTGTGAATAATCCACCTGTGCACAACTCATCAAATCACCCACACAAAACAACGGGTCGACAGTTTGCCACAGCTGATGAGCTCAACCTTGAGGACATTGTAGATCTTCCAAAAATATCTCTCTCGAGCGAGCAAACTGAACTTCGTCTGCTGCGACTCCTCGGCTGCTTGTTGCATAATTCATGAGTTCGCTGAATCAACGTTGTCGGTGCAGGTGACAGGTCTATCGCGGGCTTCGCCCCGTGTCGACTGTACATATTGATGTTTTGATTAATTTCTAACCTTGAGTGCAAAAAGCCAAAGCTGAGTGTAGGACATTAAATGAAGCTGTCGGTAATGGCGGCGGCGGCTTGCTGCTGACGAGGACGAGCTACGACACCTCATGCATATATTAGCTTGTTTATGGAAGTCTGCGTGAATGGATTTTCAAAACTGAGATTCTTCTTCTTCTTCTTCCACCTTCTCCGGGTTGTGAAGTAACTACAGTATGTTTACTTACGTAGAATGTACTTCATGACAGTTTTGATACTTTTACAAACCAAAATGTCTTTTTCAGTGCAGCACGTACTTCCACCAAGGCTGAACAATCCTACACATGATTGTCTTGTTCTTATAGTAGAACTAGTAAGGAAAAAAGGAAGTGGTCTGATAACAGTCGACATGAAAACCAATATAACATTTTCAAAAACCAGGTGCATCTGGGCAGGAGAAATAAACGTAATAGTTTTATATGGCAACAAAAAATATGTCAACTAGAAAGGCAACAATCAATGAAGAAATCTGAACATATTGATCTGTACCAAATTAATATGAGCCCAAATAACTTATTATTCCCTGAAAAAATAATGATGTATAATAAAAAATAAATGACATATTTCAATGTTGAAGAAAAACACTGCTGGATTTGCCCCTTCAACAAACAAACAAGGGTAAAAAAAACCTTCATAATAGTTTTCCAAAATATTCATAGAGTATTAATGTGTAAGGGGTAAGAGCTGTGCTAAACCTTTTTATTGATTTATTTCTTTGTCACCTCCACCAAGGAGGTTATGTTTATGCCCTTATCCATTTGTTTGTTTCTCAGCAGAATTACATAAAAACTCCTGAGCCGATTTACATGAAACTTTGTTGAAGGTTGGAACATGGGCTAAGAAAGAAACCATACAATTTTGGGCTGGATCTGGACAAAGGGGCTTTTTGCTGTTGATGTTTTTTTGACATTTTCACTGATTTCCAAGGTTATAATTCTTGGATCATGATTTTTTTTAAATCTGGCATATTTAGTGGACCGGTATCTATGAATGTGTGAGATTTGGTGCAGCTTGATTGAATTTGTTGGCCCTTGGCGGAATATGTGCCTGAAGCCTGTATCCTCTGTACTGACCAGCAGAGGGCGACTCTATGAGAACATGACGTTACTTTTCACTTGATTTATAACGTCTATTACAATCTCTAGTTTCAAGTCTTCTTCAATACATGATTCATTATGTACATTATGGGTGACGTCATGGTGGGTTAATACTTGGCTTTCACACACACACACACACACACACACACAGAGTTCTTTTTAGTAGAATCAGTAGATTGTTTTGCTGGGATGTGTTGATCACCACACTCATTGAAACCTTTACTGACGTTCTCCTCCGTCGCCCGACCGAGGAGGAAGCTTCAGAATTGTGGAGACGCTGCTGCACCGAGACGTAGACAACAGTATGTACAGTATTTAGGTAACGACGACGACGGCGGCAACAACAACTTTTATGCTAATGGGGCCGAGCGTGGTTTGAATGTTAAATGGAGTGTTTAATAGTGGATGTTTTCTCTTTTGGTTGGAGAGTTGGCTCCCGGGAGACGCCGGCGTACGCTAATTTAATTTCTCCTGTTTACTGCCCAGATGCTCACACACTCATTCTGCCTCTTATTACTGAACACTTCCTTTATTTCCTCCTTCCTGCCTACAGTTAACCCAGATGAGAGCGGTGTAGACTAGAGTAGAGACTTAATGTTATCGGCACAGTTCATATCGGATGAGTCTTTATCCATTTTTTAGGTTTTTAAATGCTTTAGTTCTCGAAATCCAATTTTACGTAAATTAGATACATATGTTTTTCCAAATCGTAGGATAACGGCGTCTCCTGTCAGACGCCACTGACAAATGTGGTTCAGATGCAGATCAGCAGGAGGGACGACGTGTTCCACAGGCAGCAGCTGAATTAAATCTAACACAATATCATATGGACTCATTCCAATATGATTATCAGCCTCAGTTACTTCACGGCTGAACCTGAGGATGAGGTCATAAGATCAGCTGTGGAACATAATCCTGGCTTCATCAGTAAGAACTTCTCTACAAGGATATTTTCAAGACAGTAATTTGTTTACTTTCCTGAACCCAATATAGTTAATAAAGGTTTCTCTACTCATAACTAAGAATATTGTTCTAAGAGTGAGGTTATGTGACTTCTTGGGGGAATAAACCAGACAAAGATGGAGAGGCGGGTCGTCAGGCGTTGTAGCTGAGGCCGAAGACAAAGCTATTGATTCACCAGTCGATCTACGGTTTGACCTTCAGCGATGGTCATGAGCGCAGGGTTGTCACTGAGAGAACGAGACAGTAAATACAAGTGGCCGAAATGAGCTTCCTCTGTAGGACAACTGGGCTCAGTTAGAGACGGGCTGAGGAGCTCGGAGGTTTTCTGGGCACTGGGGTAGACCCAGAAATAGCTGGAGGCATTTTACATCCCATCTGCCTCCGGATCCCCCAGGAGGAGCAGGAAAGTGTCTCCTGGGACAGGGGACATCTGGAACTCCCTGATTAATCTGATCATTACCTGAATTCAAATAAGTGGAGGATGATGGATGGACTAAACAAACCTGTCTTCTAGAAATGATGGTGATTACAATACTACCTAGATCTCAATAGAGCACAAACCTCCGCCGAGTCCCAACAGTCCTGAAATCCAGTCAATCCGCACCACATTGCCCACACTCATAGAATCAGTCCACTTAATGTGTCAGATTCTTTTTTTATCAAGATCAATTAGTTATCCTCTGGAAAATCTGTGAAAATGTCCCCATAAATGAAGCCCTGTCTCACAATGTCAAAGAAAGTGATAAAAACAAGTCCTTGATCCACCCTTTTGTCCAGATCTACACCAAAACTCACAGATTCTTCTTTGGTCCACGTTCCATCCTTCCACCAAGTTTCCTTGAAACCTGAAGTGTTTGCGTGATCCTGCTGACTGAACCAACCAAACGGACCGGGGTTATAACGTAACCTCCTCGGCGAAGGAAACCAGTGACCGTGTTCGTGAGTCACTGCGTTACTCATCTTCCATCACCACCTACTCTATATCTGACCTGTGCTCATCAATCGTCGCCCACATCCTCGGGCCAAAAGACCAAAAGTCATCCGTTAACAAACGGCCGTCCGACAGGAATAATGCTGAGCTCCACCTGCCGAGACCTTCGCTTGTCATCCTGAGCTCAGCAGCAGCGACACAAAGCTGTATTTCACTCAAACGCCATCACCTCACATTTTTATTCCGCCGCCTGACTGAGGTGATTTCATTGGACCGAGGAGTCGCACTCTGCCCATGCAGCACTTACAGAGCGACGCTCCCCTCAGACAAAGAGCAAATCTGCTGTAGCTGATCAAAGTGTTTGGAAACGCGTTTTACGACCCACATTTAGACGGAGCAGCTCTGTTTCTGACTCGACTTCCTGCCCGGACACTTTCTTAAAGTGCTGAGTATTGACATTCTGTGTGTCTGAGTGGAAAAGAACACAAATGTGAAATATTCATGCGTCTCTCATACGACGGAGGGTCGGAGCT
Organism: Scophthalmus maximus; assembly: GCF_022379125.1. Lineage (NCBI taxonomy): Eukaryota > Metazoa > Chordata > Actinopteri > Pleuronectiformes > Scophthalmidae > Scophthalmus > Scophthalmus maximus. Next base: position 26,342,011 of record NC_061521.1, on the reverse strand, counting down.
CTTTGGGAGCTGACGAGTCTAACGTCTTGTGAAGCACTTCCCCGTCCTCCATGTTTTATTCAGCGCTCACTAATATACACAGATCAACAAGTGGTCAGTGCATGGTGTCTCTGTGGGTGTACTTAGCTCTCTCAGATTAATGTTGTCATCAAACAGGCAGAGTGTCTGTCTCCATAGAAACGCTCTGTCTCAGTACATTAAGGACAAAGGACCAACCTGCAACCAGACTCGACATTCTGAGAGTCGGGATAAATGTGTCTCACGACGGAGGGTCGGAGCTCTTTGGGAGCTGCCGTCCTGACGAGGCTAACTAACATACGCAGCTACACGCAGATGTCGTCAGGCGAAATGACTCATTTTCGTTATTTTATTTTAACTGGACTGGAAAAAACTTTGGAGGCGAAAGAACCGTTTCAAAACCCTCGTGGAAAATGTCTCACAAATATTTGGTCAAGGACCTCAAACCAGACGCGCCGTCAATCTTTATTCACGACCAGAACAGCGCCACCAACTGGCACAAATAAAGAACAAGTCCACTGGTCGTGAATCGGGCTGTTTGCCGCCGGTGAAGCCGCTTCTGAGAACTAATGGAATAAATAAATGAAGCGGATCTGACACCGGTTATCGATTCGAGTTTGCTACGAAAGCATCCAAACATGTTTTAAGATAAATAACCGTCTGGAGTTCCGTCTGAACCGACTGTGTCTGTGCTGCAGCCTCTCAGGTCCGTCTGGAATTAACACGCTGTTTCCTCTGATGCCGATGAGCTGCAGACTTTTCTTTTCATCGGACTCAGCTGAAAATCTCGGTCAACCCCTCGACCCGCTGAGCAAAGTGCCTTTGAGCAACAGACTGAGCGTCCGCCCGGCTCCGCCCCTCACGTCCGAGGGCCTCAGAGAACTGGACGTTTCCTCTGCACGTCCAACGGTGTCAGGATTAAAAAAACACATGAAGGGAGCTCACGTGCTCTTAAGCTCTCAAGGACGTCTCAACTTCAATCCAATTTATTTTTCCGAAGCAGCTATCAAAGCTGCCGCAGACGAGATCTGGATGTTAAAGGTCCGTCCGTTTTATCTTCGTCTGCATCACAGTGTGAAGAGGCTGCAGCAGCTGAGACGCGGTGGATTCTACATTTGTCCAAATTAGTTTCTGCTGTCAAGCGTGAAGAGCACGGGGCAAAACATTACTGGACGGAAACGAGAGAAAAGTATCCAGATCTAGATTTTCTTCCAAGAGCCTAAAGATGTATTAGACGTTACAGTATTTACGTCGGGCCCTAAAAATTAACGAGCATGAAAACCGTCTAGCCTCCGGATGGAATTCCAAGTTTGAGATCTCGTGAATTTCTCACAAAGACGATTTCTTTCTTCGAACATTGTCACAGAAATCTTGAATCGGGAACAAGGAGATCGTCTGAAGCAGAAGTATTTATTAGAGATCTGAATATACTGAGGAGATTTCTGGTTCAGGTGGTACGAGTGGTCAGTGCATGGTGTGTGTCGCCCCCCCCCCCTTTTTAAACTTAAGCGCCATCTGGTGGTTAAGTTGCAAACTGGAACCGACTGAGCGACCGACAGGAGACACTTTATTTCCGGTTACCGTATTCAACAGGATGTAGAAACATGGAGACTCAAACGGAGGTCGGTCCACCTCATGGAACGATATTTAACTCTTATATAAACAGAGTTATGGACAATATGTTCAACTTCTGTGAATGAGTTCTTCTGAATATTACACACTGGAGCTTTAACAGTTTGTTTCCATCTGGTTTCACTTGGTAATAATCCCAGAACTTGCAGCAGCAGAAGCATCTGAATCAGGATGTTTGAATGAGACAACGCGGCGGCGGCAGTCGATCCTTAATGACTCCATCTTTGGTTGTCACTCTTTCCGTCTCCGTTCAGTGGACCTGTGTAATCCTGCTCACGAACGAACAGACAAACAGACGTGAGAACTTAGAGGAGCACGAGTCCGACTGAGCTTCCACTTGTACATGTTCCGTTCCATGTAGATTGACGAGGTGAAACGTTTGATTGACAGCACCACTGCAGAGCAGCTGTGATCTTAATCGACGCAGAGATGATAATTAATAACGTGATCATCTCACGATAAACTGGATAATTAGATCTTCGTTTTGTCACGGGACTGGATCCAGTCTGGACTCATTCTGATACACACCCACACACACACACACGTATATATGAAATGACTTTCTCTTTGTAAAGACTTGGCTGCTGGTTTCAGACACTAAACGCTGCTGTCAGGAGACGACAAATTACATCTCCAGTCCATTAGACATTCAGCTGTGTGTGTGTGTGTGTGTGTGTGTGTGTGTGTGTGTGTGTGTGTGTGTGTGTGTGTGTGTGTGTGTGTGTGTGTGTGTGTGTGTGTGTGTGTGTGTGTGTGTGTGTGTGTGTGTGTGTGTGTGTGTGTGTGTGTGTGTGTGTGTGTGTGTGTGTGTGTGTGTGTGTGTGTGTGTGTGCGCGTGTGCGTGCGTGTGTGTGTGTGTGTCTACAGTTTTATATAAATGATTTCAATCGGTATGTGAAGATTTGACAGTTTCTCTGTTTCATATCATAAATGTAATACCTGCGGGTGGGTTCGTCTGTAAAGAGACATTTTGAAGATCTTGTAACATCTGATGGTTGTTGTTGTTGCTTTAAGAGCTTCAACATCGCTGTGACCCTGAAGTGGTGGCAACAGGTTCATGCACCACAACACTATTTGTGGCTCCTCGGAGGTTGTAGGGGCCAGTGAAGGGTTGAAGGAGAAGTTCCTGTGCTTCTTTAAGAGGTAGACATCCATCAGGTCCTCTTACACCGCGTCGCTGTTCATCCCTCCAGGAGACATCCAATCACTTTCATGACGAGAGGAACTGAGGACGTTCACGTCTCTAACAGACTTTTCTCTTCCTTAAATTTGTGGCCAGTTTTGTAGATTGGTTTAGAATCAATACATCCGACAGAATCATCCTCGTCAGAGACGTGAGCAGAACACTGAACCACATCGTCTCTCTTTTCTCTAACAGATTCTCCGGCCACGTCGCCAAAAACATCAGAACAATCAGTGTTTCTACATTAGATCCCTCCGTCGGCAGCGGCCTGTTCCCTCCTCCTCCCTCCTCTCACTTCACACGCTGCTTGTTAGCATCGCCAACTTTGCCTCCTCTCCCTCGAGTCACACGCTCTTTAATCAGCAGCACGTCTACTGTTAATTACCCACACACACACACACACACACACACACACACTCTGACAGTACACACCCTGTAAACACACACCGGTTGACAGCGTGACCTCTGCCTGTTGGTTCACGACCCTACAGGAGTAGATCTGCAGTCACCTGAGCGTTCAATGCGGAGGAGGCAGCAGCAGATGGATTTTTAGATGTCGGCTCCGACGCGTCGCTGGATGTGAAAACGATGTTTTCGTCGATCGACACTTAAACTCGTATTAACAAGAAAACCAAATCTGCATTTTGGTGCAAGGTAGTAACACATACAGATAAATAATGTTGTTGACAGACGGATGTTTAATGAACTGACTTGTTCCCACTCTATACTTTTTTTTCTCGTCATTAAAATCATATTTAAAAACAAGAATTGAGAACTCAACACCTCCGGTAGTCTCCTTATGAAACTACATCTAAACCCACTGTATCTGCACCCATTCTCAAACGCAGGTATGAGTCCCATAAATATGCCTCATTTTTATTCTCTAGTTCCATAAATTATTCTCTGTGAAATCAGTGAACAAAAAACCTCTATCTCACAATGTTAAAGAAAGAGATCAAAACATTCCTGGCTCCGCCCCTTTGTCTTTTGACCTCCCTACCCCTACAGCTCCCCGCCCATTGGTTCCTATTGACGATATTAAAGCCCCAGTGTGTCACTTTTGTAATTTTCTGGCGCCATCTGGTGGTAAAGTTGCAAAACTGCACCCAACTGAGCGACCGACAGGGGACACTTCATGGTGACGCTGATTCCACTTCCTGTTTCCCTCAGCATCTGAATTCAACGTGAACGCGACGTATTCTGGACGTTTAGTTCAACAACCGTATTCAACAGGACGTAGAAACATGGAGACTCACACGGAGGTCGGTCCACCTCATGGAACTATATTTAACATATATGAACACAGATATATTCAGTTTCTGTGAATAAGTTCTTCTAAATATTACACACTGTAGCTTTAGATCTTGGATCTTTTCTAGAGTTTGTGGAAGTGAAAGTGAAGGAGAGGGAAGAGAGGGTGTTGATTAACCCGTGGGACAGTAAACACACGTGACTTTCATTGAAAAGAAATGAGAGCCATGAACCTTTACTGCTGGTCTACAGTAGGAATAGGCTGAGCGACAGCCTCCAGGGATCCTTGTTACTGGAACGATGAACGGATTTTCATCCTATTTTCTTCAACTATAAAGTTTGGGGAATACTTGATATTCCGCCGCCGCCCGTCCACCACCCTGACCTCCGCACCCTCACGTTCCACCGCCACATGAAGGACGCACCT